>NC_090736.1:93459194-93474194 GCF_036898095.1 Palaemon carinicauda
TCCCCCCTTAGGGTTGCGTCCGAGAGTGAGGAACGGCTAGTCCTTCCTCTATTGCTGGGGCTAGGTCTCCGACCTCTCCTGCAATAGCGATACGTCTTCCATCCTTCCTAGTTCAGGATGTAACATCCCTGCTCTAGGTTAGGTTTTGGAGGGGTTAGTTCTGTTCCTTGCTGAAACGATACCCATGCACCGTTTTCAGACAAGCTGCCTTACCTTAGGCTAGGGAGTGCCCTCCCTTCCTCAGTGGCCGCTCTGGTACAGAACCCCCTCCACGGAAGACCCTTCTCTTCTCCCCTCCCCACCTATCTCTTGTATGGCCTAGCCTATACTTAGGTTAGTCTATACCCATCTGTCCCTTGTCCTACAACTCCTCCTTAGGGTGGAGTGATAGGGCTACCTTGAGCTCCTGTCTGCAGTCCGCTCTGGTACATATACCCTTCATAGTGTCCTATGGGGTTAGCCACTGGATGAGTTCTGTCTGCAGGGGTTCCCCCCCCCCCCCCCCCCTACATCCCTCCTTCTGTCTCTTTCACTATCCGGGTGCCGGTCCCTTGCCGCCTCCACTGTCGGTGATACCCACCTCCTACCTTGGTGACTTATCCCTTTACCTCTGGGCCGCCAGTCCTCCGTGTGCCGGGGGACTGCCGCCTGCCGCCGGCTTACAGCCGATGGCTCTCCCTCCTTCCTCATAGCTTGGTCTTCCGTCCGCCGGCTGGCCCCCGGAGTGCCGGCATCCGCCGCCGGCAGTCCGGTTCTGCTATAACCATCCTTGTTCCTGTCACCAAGCCGGCAACCTCCGGCTGCCGGACCGCCGCTCCCTCCGCCGGCGTGCCGCCGCTGTGCCGGCGGCCGCCACCCTGGTATTACTCTTGACTTCTATATTGTCTTCCCTAATGCCAGAAACTCTGCTGGAGCGGCCTCCGGCGTGCCGGCGGTCTGCCGGAGCCTTCCGGAGGCGTCAAGGCGACTTGCACCCCCTTCTACTAGCTATCATCTGATATTGATACCCCTACACTCCAACCAGATGACTTGTTTACGTAAATGGATCGGTATCTTATTACCGTTCTATTGGTAATCATGCTGTCTTCTTGCATATCACAGATTTCCAGCATGCTGTGTGTATCTTAGCACGGCTGGTTGCCGGAAACCGTTACCCTATGGGATCTTTTAGTCCCCTATTCTGGAACTGAGTGGCCTCAGTCCCAACCTTATATCCTTGACAATTCCCAATAGAATTCTATCTGCCCTACGGACTTTCTATATTGAATTCTATCCTGTGCCTTCGGTCACTTCGGATTGTCCACGGATGAAGGTTACGGTAACCAGCCGGGCGGGATGCACGGAGTATGTACCTATCCTATCTCTGCCCTTCCTCTGTGCATCACACCCTTTATCAAGTTAAAATTAATGATTAATATTAACTTTAGTTTAAGAGTCATTCTTATGACCCCCCCCATACTCATATTCTCTTTCTTTTACAGGAGGAGCAAATGAAATGTGATCACGACTTCTGCGCCGTGAAACGCCCGCACTTCTACGGGCATACTGCGTGTAGGACCAACGCCCCTTGTGCCAACAAGAAAGGGGATTTGAAGTTCTGGGACCCGCAGAACTGTATGGTCTGCCAGGATCGCCTAGTCGATGCCTTTCATAATCCTCCCTCAGCGGAGGTCAGGGACACTTCTCGGGATAAGCTACGCAAGTGGGTGCGTGGCTTCCAGAAGAACGCCACTGGACCATACCTGGCCACTGAAGAAATGAGGTCCCTTCTGTTCCCAAAGGCCTCCCCCGATTCTGTGGTGCCCAAAGAACTGATCCCCACTGTCCAGATCACGGTGGAACCAGACGTAGTCATGGCCCAGTCCATGCACGAGTGCCACCTGAATTCCGAGAACGACGAACATATGTCGGATATTTCGGAGGGCACGGAGAAGACCCTTATGGTCCAAGGTGCGGAAGATGAAGAGGACCAGGTGGAATACGCCGAGTCGGAGCAGGAGGTCGCTCCGCCTTCCATCACCGCCCCTACTCCTACACCGACGGAAGTGTCTCTCCCGTCTACCTCCGCTACCCCGGAACCCATTCCATCCGCCCAAGAGATGTTCCGGATGATCAAAGCCATTATGGACGACAGGCTTAAAGAAACTCACGAGTTCATCAGGTCCATGAAGGGGTCCAAAGAACCGAAGAAGATCTCGGTTAAGGATCTCCCTGCATGCTCACATGCCAACCCCTGGAGGTATGCCGAGCATATGGTTATCGCGACCGGCAGGATCTTTATCAGCGATAAGATCGGCACGGTCCCCCTGGAAGATGTGGAGTTCTTCCCGAACTTTGAGGCTTACCCGGACTGTTACGTCCGGCTTCATTCTGAACCTGCCTCTAAAGAAGAGACCGAACCCAAGGAGGAGATAGTGTTCGATCTCTCGAAGGCCCAGGCTATGCTAGCCACCGCATTTAAAAGTAGGGGTTTTACCTGCTCTAAGCTTCCGGCCCTGAGCAAGAAGCACCCTACTTACGTCGCACCCGACGATGCAGTCCTTCCCTTCATGGAAAAGGCCTTCGCTGCGTGCCACAAGGCTGTGGAAGAAGGAAAACCCTGCCCTGCACTGGAGGAGTGCAGACCCTTCTCCATAGTAACTCCCCCCGACGCTCGACACTGGAAGGATATCCAGCATACATTCGTGGTGGGAAAGCTAGATCCTGACGTAGCCGGACGTCAGTTTAACGAAGACCTCCCGAAACTCAACGACCACCTCCTTCGTCGGGAACAAGATACGAAGGAAAGGCTTGCAGCATCCATGTCCCACCAGGTACAACTTGATATCATGGCTTGTGACACCAGAGTCCCAGACCACTACATGGTACTCGCCAAATCCCACATGGCAACTCTGGTGAAGGATTTGTACCACTTCATGAAGGCTCGGAGAGCCTGTCGAGAATTCGTGTTCTCAGGTGCCACTGTGAAACACGAACCCCGGAGGCTGATTTCCTCCAACATCTGGGGTAAGTACCTCTTTCCCTCTGACCTCGTGAAAGAGATCACCGACAAGGGCGCCACGGAGAACAGGAACCTTCTCCACAAGTGGGGCATGTCGAAGAAGAGGAAATCCTCCCAGGACGACGGACCTCAACCTAAGAGGAAATCCTCCAAGCAGAAACCCCAGCAACGTCAACAGAGACGGCAGTTTCCGGGACCCGCTACTCCCCAAGTGGCAGCTCAGCCACAGCAGACCTTTCAGCTGGTCACCCAACCGGTCTTGTCACAGTCGCCGGTTTTCACCCCTGCTTTCGAGCAACAGACGACTACCTTTCGTCCCAAAGGTAGAGGCTCAAACAGAGGTGCAGGCAGAGATGCATCTCGCCGTCCCTCCAGAGGCAGAGGAGGAAGAGGAGCTAGCGTCCGAGGCAGTAAACCCTCGGGACACCAGAAGCAATGAAGTGTTTCCGGTGGGAAGAAGACTCCGCCAATTCCAGGATCGTTGGACCTTCGATCCCTGGGCGCACAGCATAGTCAAGAAGGGTCTAGGCTGGAGTTGGACTCAACCACCCCCAACCTTCCAGCAATTCTTCCAACAATCAACCCCCCTTCTGGAAGAATATGTCCTAGATCTCTTGAACAAGAAGGTGATAAGGAGGGTAAAGTCCACCAGGTTCCAAGGGAGACTGTTTTGCGTCCCCAAGAAAGACTCTGACAAACTCAGAGTTATTCTGGACTTATCCCCCCTCAACAAGTTCATAGCGAACGACAAGTTCAAGATGCTGACTCTTCAACAGATAAGGACCCTTCTGCCTCGAGGTTCTTACACGGTCTCCATAGACCTGGCGGATGCCTACTGGCACGTTCCAATGAACCATCACGCTTCCTCCTACCTAGGATTTCGACTCCAAAGGAAAAGCTACGCCTTCAGGGCCATGCCCTTCGGCCTCAATGTGGCCCCTCGGATCTTCACAAAGCTGGCGGACGCCATAGTACAACAGCTCCGCCTCCGAGACGTCCAGGTGATGGTCTACCTCGACGATTGGCTAGTCTGGGCTCCATCGCCCGAGGATTGTTTAAAATCCTGCAGCAAAGTCACCCAGTACCTAGAACACCTGGGATTCAAGATAAACGTGAAGAAATCTCGCCTCTCTCCAGCTCAGAAGTTCCAATGGTTAGGAATCCAATGGAACCTTCAGTCACACCGCCTTTCCATCCCCCAGAAGAAAAGGAAGGAAATGGCAGGGTCTGTCAAGCGACTACTGAAATCCAAGCGGATCTCAAGACGCCAGCAGGAACGAGTTCTAGGCTCTCTACAGTTCGCCTCAGTGACAAACACGGTGCTTCGTGCACAGCTAAAGGATGCCGCGGGTTGTCTGGAGACGTTCTGCATCCATCGCTCGAAGAGACCTCAAGAGACCGCTCCCAAACAGACTTCGACTTCTCCTCAAGCCGTGGTCGGAAGCAAAGGCCCTGAAAAGGTCCATTCCTCTTCAACACCCACCTCCATCACTCAACATCCACACGGACGCTTCGCTGGAGGGTTGGGGAGGTCACTCCCACCAAAAACAGGCTCAAGGCACATGGTCTCCCCTATTCAAGACGTTTCACATCAACATCTTGGAGGCCATGGTGGTCCTTCTAACTCTGAAGAAACTCTCCCCGCCTCCCTCGATCCATATTCGTCTAACCCTAGACAACTCTGTGGTAGTTCGATGTCTTAATCGCCAAGGCTCAAGATCGCCCCAGATAAATCAGGTGCTTCTGACAATCTTCCGTCTGGCAGAGAGAAAGAAATGGCACCTGTCTGCAGTTCACCTACAAGGATTCCGCAACGTGACGGCGGACGCTCTATCTCGGACAAGCCCGATAGAGTCGGAATGGTCTCTAGACGCAAGATCATTCTCCTTCATCTCTCACCAAGTCCCAGAACTTAAGATCGATCTCTTCGCAACGAGCGACAACAATCAACTTCCTCGGTATGTGGCCCCGTATGAGGACCCCAAGGCAGAAGCAGTGGACGCCATGTCACTGGACTGGAACAGATGGTCCAAGATCTACCTGTTCCCTCCCACCAACCTTCAGCTGAAAGTCCTCTCCAAGCTGAGAACCTTCAAAGGGACAGCGGCCCTAGTGGCTCCCAAGTGGCCCCGGAGCAACTGGTACCCCCTGGTCCTGGAGCTGCAGCCCACGCTGATCCCTCTCCCGGGCCCAGTTCTCTCCCAACAAGTACAGAAGTCGACTGTCTTCGCTTCATCATCGAAAATCAAGGACCTTCATCTCATGATTTTCTCTCCCTAGCCGCAAAGAAGAGGTTTGGGATCTCGAAGAAAAGTCTAGACTTCCTCGAGGAATACAAGACCGAATCCACAAGACGGCAATACGAATCATCTTGGAGAAAATGGGTCTCATTCGTCAAGGCAAAAAATCCTAAGGAAATCACCATTGATTTCTGCATGTCCTTCTTCATTCACCTTCATGGACAGGGATTAGCAGCCAATACGATCTCTACTTGCAAATTGGCCTTGACTAGACCACTGTTGTATGCCTTCCAAATTGATCTGTCCAGCGACATCTTCAATAAACTGCCGAAAGCATGCGCTCGTCTACGCCCAGCACCCACACCGAAACCGATCTCCTGGTCATTGGACAAGGTGCTCCAATTCGCCTCCAACTTGGATAATGATTCATGCCCTCTCAAGGATCTGACTCAGAAAGTTATATTTCTCTTTGCTCTTGCTTCAGGAGCCCGAGTCAGCGAAATAGTGGCATTATCAAGAGAAGAGGGTCACATCCTGTTTACTGATTCAGGAGACATTACCCTCTCCCCGGAACCGACGTTTCTCGCCAAAAACGAATTACCCACCAAAAGATGGGGCCCCTGGAGAATATGCCCCCTGAAGGAAGATGCCTCTCTATGCCCAGTAGAGAGCCTCAAGGTCTATCTTCGCAGAACTTCGAACTTTGGTGGAGGCCAACTCTTCAAAGGAGAAACATCGGGCAGCGACCTGTCACTGAAACAACTAAGAGCGAAAATCACCTACTTCATTTGCAGAGCGGATCCTGACAGTACACCCGCCGGTCACGATCCTAGAAAAGTTGCATCGTCTCTGAATTTCTTTCAGAGTATGGACTTCGAAAGCCTGAAAACCTTCACAGGCTGGAAGTCCTCGCGTGTTTTCTTCAAACATTATGCGAAACAAGTGCACGAAGTCAAACATTTTGTGGTAGCCGCAGGTAGTGTTATGAAACCTGCACCTAACTCTGCATAGAACAGCGAGGTACTTGGGACTCTAACTCTTCGGGTGCCTACGTTGACCCTCGAGCGATACGTAGTGATGTCGAAAACACTTAGTGCTTTCTTATAACTGTTCTTATCCCAGGTGAAATGTCATAGTCGTCACACAAGTGCCGCATGCCTAGAGCATGATGTGTTTTAATTAAAGACTGACGTTCCTCGAGAACGAGTGCCTACTAATAAATTTGAAATCCCCTTCAGATTCAAGAGCAAGTCTTTATTACTATGTACATTATAATTTACTGTAAATTAACTTTACTTATTACTGCAATTCATTTAATTTTCTGCAATTGTGAAATAAAATTCCTATTTTATTACTTGTGCGTCTCAATCCGCTCCTACTTATACTATGAAATACATGCCTGTCATAGTTTTATTATCCCCTTCCTTATGGTTCATGGAGATACTAAGGTCCTAACCCTTATTATATATTCACCTTTGCAATGTAATATTCCAATATGAATACTTACTCTTCATACCCTAGAGACGAAACTATCCTTCTCTACATACAGTGTCCAACCACCACTTGTCTGCCTTCGAGAATGTTCCGATACGAATGCCAACCATTCAGTCTCGTCTCCAAGTTCTTCAGGTTCTTCTAGCAAGGTGAATAGCCCTTCGATAACCACTTTGATCTCGGCATGGCCCGTGGGAACTTCACTGCCAAGGGGGGCAGGAAGGTTCTTCCCTACGGTTCTTTTATTAAGATTTCTATGCTACCTTGTTCAAAGCCTTTGGCAATTACCCAATAGGGGAAAATCTACCACGATACATTGATTCTCTGGTATTCTTCCATCAGGACGCCATGGCTTGAGCCCAAAAAACGGATTTTGAGCGAAGCGAAAAATCTATTTTTGGGTGAGATAGCCATGGCGTCCTGATGGACCCTCCCTGCTACTTCGTCCAGTTCTTAGGTCCCACCCTGCTCTGCTGTATCATGGTGATCGGCAAGCAACTGGCTTCAGGATGAGGACGGACGTGACGTCATTTAGCAATGGCGCCCGTTTGTTTACGTCTCGAGTACCAAAAGTAGCCACGAACGAGATTAGCTGTGGAACGGCTCCCAGCTATTCTCCGCCCTTACACACCGAAGTGTTAACTCTGTTTAGGGTGTAGATAGCTATGTGGCGCGTTAATACATGCGTCCCCTGTTGATATACGATGTCTTAAAAGGGAAACCTTTAGGATACTCGCTCCAGAAGTTAGAATTCTGTGATAACCTGCGGTTAAATTCTCTGGGAATATCTTAGTAGTTATATACCCAAGGAAGCTACCAAAAAAGGAACCTTCCATCAGGACACCATGGCTATCTCACCCAAAAATAGATTTTTCGCTTCGCTCAAAATCCGTTATATATATATATATATATATATATATATATATATATATATATATATATATATATATATATTTATATATATTTATATATATATGTATATATATATATATATATATATATATATATATATATATATATATATATATATATATATATATATATATATTATATATATATACTATATATATATATATATATATATATATATATATATATATATATATATATATATATATATATATATATATATATATATATATATATACATACAGTAGGGTCCCGAATTATGCGAGAATTTGGTCGATGAAAGGCCTCGTGTAATTGGAAATTCGTATATTTCGAAACACCACATGGCGGCAAACAGCAACCTACCCGTCAATTTTTTTTTCACTCTATTTCTAGCTTTCTAGCTATATATATACTGTATATACACTGTGTGTGTGTATGTATGTGTATATATATATATATATATATATATATATATATATATATATATATATATATATATATATATATATATACTGTAGCTTTTATCTTAACAATACTGTAAGAAATCCTTCTTATAGATTTTTTTTTATAAAATACTGTACAAAATTTCTTTTATGGATAAATAAAACAATAAAAAGTTGTTAAAGTTTTGATAATTTTCTATGACTGTAGTATTTACTACTGTACTATGCATAGCTTACTGTTTTCAGTATTTTCCGAATGATGTAGAATTATTTCTTATAGATACAAAAAACAAAAAAGGGTTTTCAAGGTTTGATACAGTATCTAGCAATAGTTAAAAATTACAGTATAGTACTGTATATCCGTGATGACACTCACACATGTAAACACGGCCACTAGGCGCAAGTGTGCACTAGGCTGCTGTACGATAATCTACCGTAATTTTCTGCCAGAAAACATCTAAGCGTCCCCCCTGGACCAGGTTGCCGCTAACGTACCGTCACACTTTTTTTTGCCCTGAGCGGTCATTTCACTAATGATAATTTTTCAAAGTTAATATCATTTCTTTATGCTTATAATTCGTAATTATAGTTAAAATTAGGGATATTAATTAAATGGTTGAGTAAAAAAACAATTAATACTACTATTATTTCATTTCAAATGGCTACATAATACTGAATATTCTAATGGGTTCTTTTTATCTTCAATCGTAAATCTTACGCCTGGATAAGCAACAAAAGGAAAGGGATAAGTCTATCCCCCCTCTCTCTCTCTCTCTCTTCATAACGTTTCCTGTATAGTTTTCAAATATGTTCGTCATACATTTGTACATTATTTATCCACTTTATTCTCTCTCTCTCTCTCTCTCCCTCTTAATGAGAGAATGCCTTGATGAAGTCATTAAGCTTCAGCACGGCATTTAATTCCCGTGCTGAAACTTGGTGACGGGCAAGAGGGCTCTCGAACTTGGGGAAATTGCTCCCCCAGTTCGAATCTAAATTTCTCTCTTTTACCTTTTTCTTTTTCTCAATACTTCTTCGACCTTATCCTAATTTCACAAACTTTCTTTAGTCTTGCTTTCCAAACTCTATGAGAAAAATTTCCCTCATTATATGTGTGTATATATTATGTACATATATATTTATTTTTTTTTTTTTCTTTTCTCCTATGGCTTGGATGTTTTCACATCCATTGTAGCCCCGGCGGGGATGTTCATACATCATTTATTGCTGCCTGCTTTGATGAGTGGGAGGAGGTATCACGGTTGGGAGGTGTTTGCATTCAAAGCTATATATGAGAGTATTGGATGATTTCAGCCATCCCGAAGATGGTTTGGACCTTTTTGGCGGAACTATTCTCAAGTGTTGGGTCTTCGGAATCCAGGGGGATCCAATGCTTGGGGTAGGACTCTCGGCTTTTGGCCGGAAGCCCGTCATTATAGATATGGGGAGGATGATTCCATAATTTCTTGGTCTCAGTCCTAACAGGCGGGTTCAGCTTACACCTGTGCCTCTATATCTGTTTTGATGCTATCCTTCGGGTAGGGTATGGAGTGGACCATCTGGGAAGTATACTCTCATTGTGCCGATAGTAGAGAGTGCAAATTTCCTTTCCGACGCGTGATGGCCTAACATTCTCGAGCAGGTACATCAAACTAACTCTTTTCCCTCTCTTTACTATAATGGATTCTTTAAGGAACGAACCCCCATCCCCTGGATACGCTGACTCTCCCCCGGCACTGTTGACGACCTCTGCTAATGTGATAAGGGATAGCTCTGTTGATGACCTCGGAACGGGAAAGGACCATTCTACTGATATTTCTAAATCGAGTAATTTGGGTAACACGAGGAAACTTCGAATCCTCCATGTTACACAAATTTCAATAGAAACAAATTATGATGATCTATGTAAAGCATTTGAATGCTATGGATGCATAAAAGAAATAAGGATGAAACTTGAAGCTGAAACTTGGGATTCATGGATATCTTATAGTAGTTATGACGAAGCATTTAGTGCAATAAGTAATTTGAATAATATTAAAATTAATAACTTGAATGTCGCGGCTGCTCTCTGCGATAAGGTACCAAAAGATTTAGATGTGTACAGGCCTGCCGATTGGTTGGAAAAAGGCGCAGATTTAGTCATGCCCTCCCAGAGAAATCCAAAACCACCGATGTGGCTTATAGCTGAATCAAAGGGGGTTACAGGGAATTATTTTAAAATATGCAAATTGATTCAGAAAAAAGTAGGAACTATTGCACCAGGCGATATATCTCGTTTCGGAAAAAATAGTTTCCTTATCCATGCCAAATCCAGTACACAGTCGGTAATATTGTCCAATATGAAAATAAATAATGATGACATTAAGTTAGATGTCAAACCCCACCTAAATTTTAGCTACGGAAGGGGCGTAGTTTTTAACAGAGACCTATATGATTTTACAGAGGAGGAGATACTGGCCATGTGTCCATTAAATGTTTGGAAAGTTCATAAAGTCCCAGGTACATCAATGATAATCCTTACGTTCCAGGATGCTGATGTACCTTTTCATATTATTATCGAGAACGAAAGGATTAAAGTAAGACCCTTCAAGCAGAAGCCATTGCAATGCTTTAATTGTTTTAAATTTGGGCACCCGTCCAAAGTTTGCAAAAATGAGAAGATGTGTGGTATTTGCTCCAAATCTTACCATGGAGAGTGTGCACTTGGAGCCAGGTGTTTAAATTGCAGCTCGAATCACAAATCCACAGACAAGATTTGCGAGCTATATAAGTTGGAGGAAGCTGCCCTCAACAAATCAAACTTAGAACACATAAGTGTGACCCATGCCAAAAGACTATTAAATAAATCAAATACATATGCTAAGGCATTAAAATCAAACCAACCTAGCACTGCCAATAGCTCAAAAAAAAAGTATACTATCTGACAAAATGTCAAATAACGAGGTAACCTTATCACCTCCTGAAGCTTTACCACGGTGTATTAACACTAGGTCATTGCCCATTGCTGTACAGCCTTCAGCCGCCATTACAAAAAGTAATACAAACCTCTCTCAGGCCATGGCCTTGCCTGATCTGATGGAGGTTCCACTTAAGACTAACTTACCTGATGCACCTGTTGTGGGAAAGGTGCAAAAACCTCGAATCCCACCATCTATTAATCGCAAAAGAGAGAGACCTCCATCTCTCTCTCCACCCTCCATTAGAAACGTTACGGTTATGACATCAAATAAATTTGATGTTTTGTCTGTTGATGTTTCTAATGAACCAGAAGATGGACTGAATAAATCAGAAATTCAAGTTGAGGTCCACCATCCACCTCAACAAATAGATAAAAAGAATACAAAGAAAATCACCAACGTTAAACCCAACATAACAAGACCACCTCTGAAGAAACCTACTGGTAATAATGTTACATTAAAAACTGCTAATGGGAAGACCTCATCCAAGATGTCTTCCAGAAATAATCTATAGTTTTCTCCTCCATTTTGCAATGGAACTGTCAGGGTTTGAGGGCGAAATATGAAGAACTTAAGCTCCTAATTCATGAGCATTCCTCCATAATTGTATGTCTACAGGAAAGTATGCTTGATTCTAACACTCCTAGTCCTCGAGAGTATGTTAGCTATAGAACACCATATAATCAACAAGCAGGGAGCCATGGCGGAAGTCTCATGTACATTCGTCGAGATGTTCCCCAAATACCCATGTCTATACGTACAACCCTGCAGGCAGTTGTTGTACAAATTGATATAGGGAGAAAATATACAATATGCTCTCTGTACTTACCTCCAAATGATAATATTTTATATGATGATTTAGCAGAGGTCATTCAACAACTCCCTCAACCTTTTCTCTTACTGGGAGATATGAATGGTAGACATCCTTTATGGGGTGATGTTTTGGCCAACACAAGGGGCAATATTATCTCATCAATTGTGGAGAATGAGGATGTGGGACTCCTTAATACAGGAGAGCCTACACACTTCCATGTTCAGACAGGTACTTTGTCATGCATTGACCTTTCAATTGCAAGCTCTAACTGCCTTCTTGATTTTGATTGGAGGACATTAGATGATTGGCATACTAGTGATCATGCACCAATCATTATAAACACCAACAAGGGTCCGCCTTTGCAAAGATCGCCACGTTGGAATCTAGGCAAGGCAGACTGGGTTAAATTTTGTGAGCTAAGTGAAATCGAAGGGAGAGCAGAACAGTTTGAAAGTGTTGATGATGCCATAGACCTACTGAATGGAACTCTTCATACAGCAGGAGTCAATTCAATTCCCAAAACAACAGGGTTATTCAAACGACGACCAGTCCCGTGGTGGTCTTCAGAACTAACTGCACTCCACAGAGCCACAAGAAGATCTCTAACACGATTGCGTAGACGCAGAACTGATGAGAA
This sequence comes from Palaemon carinicauda, assembly GCF_036898095.1. NCBI lineage: Eukaryota > Metazoa > Arthropoda > Malacostraca > Decapoda > Palaemonidae > Palaemon > Palaemon carinicauda. The sequence continues at coordinate 93,471,672 of NC_090736.1, forward strand.
TTTAATAATGTACAAGAAATGTAGAGCACAGTTCCGTCGTGCCATGAAAGAAGCAAGGCGCCAGTCATGGATGTCTTTTGTTTCCTCTATTAACAGTAGAACACCACCATCTTCTGTGTGGAGGAAAGTAAAAAAGATAGCTGGCAAATTCACCCCCAACCCACCACCAGTGTTGAAGGTGAATGGCCAGTATGTAACTGAAGCAAATGAAGTTAGCAATGCCCTGGCTAATCATTTTTCAAATGTATCCAGCAAGTGTGAAGGAGCCCCTGGTCACCAGTATAGGAGCACTGAAGAAAATAAAATTTTAAATTTTGCAACAAGAAGGGAAGAGTCGTATAATTCTCCTTTTAATGAAAGAGAATTTGATTCCGCACTTGCTCATTGCAACGATACAGCCCCTGGACCCGATGGAATTCCATATGCAATGATTAAACATGTACATTTTAATACAAAGCTATTTATTTTAAGCATTATTAATAGAATATGGCATGATCATAGCTACCCAAGTGTTTGGGAACTAGCCATTATTTTAGCCTTTTTAAAACCCGGTAAAGACAAGTTTTTAGCAGCAAACTATCGTCCTATTGCATTGACATCTTGTTTATGTAAAATCATGGAGAAGATGGTCAATGCAAGGCTGATATGGTACCTTGAAAAGAAAGGTATTTTATCACCGATTCAATGTGGATTCCGAAAAATGCACTCAACGACTGATGTGTTGATACGACTTGAGTCATCTATTTGTGAAGCCTTTGCTTCCAAACAGCACCATGTTACAGTATTTTTTGACCTTGAAAAGGCATATGATACCACATGGAGATATGGTATTCTTAAAACCATTCATGAATTGGGATTGAGAGGAGAGCTGCCACTATTTATTCAGGCATTTCTTTCACATAGAGTTTTTCAAGTGAGAGTGGGGGAAACTCTATCAGAGAGTAAGTGCCAGGAAGAAGGAGTTCCTCAGGGTAGTGTGCTGAGTGTAACCCTTTTTGCACTAGCAATTAATGGGATATCCTCAGCCATTCCCCAGGATGTTCTCTCAACACTATTTGTGGATGATCTCTCAATATCATTTGCTGGGACTAGAATGGCAATGGTTGAGAGAAAAATCCAACTCTCTATTGATAAAATTATCCAGTGGGCTGACATGAATGGATTTAAGTTCTCGACAAGTAAAACTACCATTGTCCATTTTTGTCGTATCCGGGGAGTACATCCAGACCCGGATATATACATTAAAGGTCAACGGATACCATGTGTATCGGAAACCAAATTTTTAGGTTTGATATTTGACTGTAGACTTACATGGGTTTCTCACCTAAAAGCGCTAAAAGCTAAATGTGTTGAAGCTCTGAATATCTTAAAAGTATTGTCCCATACATCATGGGGGACAGACCTCAATAATATTTTAAAATTATACAAGGCCTTGATTTTTTCCAAAATTAGTTATGGTTGTGAGGTATATTCTTCAGCCACCCCAAGCCGGTTAAAAATATTAGACTCGATACATCATGCAGGTATTAGATTATCTACTGGAGCTTTTAAAACCTCGCCTATCCCAAGTCTCCTTGTTGATGCTGGAGAGTTACCTCTAGACCTTTACCGAATGTCTTCCATTCTTCGGTATTGGTTTAGATTGCAAAGACTCCCTAGCTCTCTAGCCTTTCAGACTGCAAGCCTTGTAAGACACGCATCATACTTTGAGTTGCACCCAAAATCTCCTCAACCTTATGGCTTTCGGGTGAAACGATTTTTAAATAGTCTGGATATAATTAGAAATAAGGTACTTCCATTCAAGGTATCATCAACGCCTCCATGGAAATTACCTGACATATCTTTTTGTAAATACTTTATTGGAGTTAAGAAGAATATGACTGACTTAGAATCCAGGTCTCTTTTTATGGAACATGTCGAAGAACATAGGGGATCGACTTTTATATATACTGATGGCTCCAAATCTGATGCTGGCGTTGGATTTGGAGTACATAGTAATGATTTTAATTGTAGAGGTGCACTTCCTCTAACAGCTTCCATATTTACTGCCGAACTGTATGGCATATTAACCGCTATTGAGAAAATAGCTTTGGAAAAGGAGGGTAATTTTACAATTTTTAGTGATGCAAGGAGTGTTCTTCAAGCTTTAGAAGTTTTTAATTCTAGTAACCCTCTAGTTTTAAAGATTTTAGAATGGCTTTTTATTATTGGACGGAAAGGTATAACTGTTCGATTTTGTTGGGTTCCAGCACATGTAGGTGTGTCTGGGAATGAGAAGGCAGATTTACTGGCGAAGAATGCGGCATCCGAGTTGCTACCAAGGAGGTATCCCATTCCATGTAACGATCTCCTACCTTACATCAAGAAATTGGTTTGTGATAAATGGCAACATCACTGGGACAGTCAAGACGGCAATAAAATGAGGGAAGTAACAAATATCATATCACCTTGGAGGTATAACATGATTCCCCGAAAATGGGAGATGACTCTTTGTCGTCTCCGTATTGGTCACACACGGTTGAC
>NC_090736.1:93486694-93499194 GCF_036898095.1 Palaemon carinicauda
ATACATATATACATGCATACATACATATATACATGCATACATACATATATACATGCATACATACATATATACATGCATACATACATATATACATGCATACATACATATATACATGCATACATACATATATACATGCATATATACATATATACATGCATATATACATATATACATACATATATACATATATACATATATATATATATATATATATATATATATATATATATATACATATATACATATATACATATATATATATATATATATATATATATATATATATATATATATATATATATATATATATATACATATATACATATACATATATATATATATATATATATATATATATATATATATATATATATATATATATATATATATATATATATATATATATATACATATATACATATACACATATATATATATATATATATATATATATATATATATATATATATATATATATATATATATATATATATATATATATATACAGTGATGCCTCAGGATACGAAATTAATTCGTTCAGGATGCGGTTTCGTATCCTGATGTTTTCGTATCCTGAGTCGCGTTTTACATGTAAATAGCCTAATCCGTTCCAAGCCTTATTAAAAGTCACCTTTTCTTTCATAAACACGCTAAACTGTAGTAATAAACATGCATTGCAGCCATTTCTATCATTCAATTATCAACACAACCGTTAAAAACAGCCTAATCCATTCCAGAAACCACTATGAGATTATTCAATAATGTACAGTACGTAGTTATAGCCAAGTTATCCCCCCCAAGCCCAAAGAAAACGGTCCGTTTTCTTTACTACGGTACGATACTGTATAAAAGTTACGGTACTGTATGTACGTAAAGCATTTAGATCAGTGAAGGTGTATTGTTACTGTACCTGTACGTACACCTAAATTAATTATTGATACTGTACCTGTACACTCTGAAAAAAAGGTTACAGTTAATTAGTGTAACAAAAAAGTTGAAACTTACCTTTTGAGTGAGACGATGTCCGATAGCGAAGTCGCGGCAGAGGAGGATGGCATAAGGCAGAAAACGTAACAAGTGACAGACTACGTACAGTAATTTACACACTTAACACATTAACACTTAAACTTTACAAAATAAAAAAAAATGGCAGAAATAATTAACACTTAACATTACGTATGGAAAACTATAAAATGAAAGAAGAAATTACTTTAACACTTAACGGTAACATAAAATTTAAAATTGAATTTTTTTTTTTTTTGCCTTTTTATAACTTTACGTTTTTCTTATTTTCTAAATCTCTTCTACTTCTTCATCACTTTCTTTTTTCTGTTTCTTTTCTTTACTTTCACCTTCTACTTCTTCATCTCTTTCTTTTTTCTGTTTCTTTTCTTTACTTTCACCTTCGTCTTGGCCTACCAATACCGCTGGCCTCTTTAATAAGAAACTATCCATTGAAGCTTGTTTCTGCCTACTTTTCAACACATTTCTAAAATGCGTTAGGCAAACGTCATTGCAGTGTTGAAGCGCACGGTTGGTATAAACTTTTTCTGGATGTTCCTTTTCGACGAAGTCTGCCATTTTATGGAAACATGCAAGAATTTCCTTAATGTCTGCAGTTTTCAAAGGTGCAACATCCTCCTCATCACCGCTAGAGAACTGCTCTTGAACATCACTCACTTGCATCGTCTCCAACTCCTTCAAGTCGTCCGTCGTCAACTCCTCGTGGTGCTCCTCGATAAGTTCATCGATATCTTCCGCGCTAACTTCCAGCCCCATGGACGTACCAAGATGTACGATGTCAGCCACCTCAGACTGCTGAATTGGTTCAGGATCGTCAACGATCTCGGCTTCTCCTCCAGGCTTCCCGAACCCCTCGAAGTCTCGTGCAGAGACAGCATCGGGCCACAGCTTCCTCCAAGATGAGTTTAGGGTACGCCTCGAAACTTCCTGCCAAGCGAGATCGATGAGTTTGAGGCATATCACGATGTTGAAGTGATCTTTCCAAAATTCACGCAGAGTGAGGTTTGTACTCTCTGTGACTTGGAAACATCTCTTGAAGAGATGCTTCGTGTACAATTTTTTAAAATTAGAAATAACTTGCTGGTCCATGGGCTGGAGGAGAGGGGTGGTGTTAGGCGGTAGATACAGGACCTTTATGAAGGAATACTCGGCCAGAAGATATTCCTCGAGGCCAGGAGGGTGAGCTGGAGCATTGTCCAACACCAGCAGACATTTCATAGGGAGGCGCTTTTCTTCCAAATATTTTCGGACAGTCGGACCGAAGCAGACATTCACCCAATCAATGAACAGTTGCCTCGTTACCCAGGCTTTTGCATTCGCCTTCCACATCACAGGAAGGTTCTCCTTAATAACTTTGTGGGCTTTGAAGACTCGGGGATTTTCTGAATGGTACACCAGCAGGGGCTTTATCTTGCAGTCCCCACTGGCGTTTGCACAAAAAGCAAGGGTAAGCCTGTCCTTCATAGGCTTATGTCCGGGTAGCCTCTTCTCCTCCGCCGTGATGAATGTCCGACGAGGCATTTTCTTCCAGAAAAGCCCAGTTTCGTCGCAATTGAAAACTTGCTGCGAAGTGTAGCCTTCCTACAGAGTCAACTCCTCGAACGTTTTAACAAAGGCTTCGGCAGCCTTCGTGTCCGAGCTGGCTGCCTCCCCATGCCGTACCACTGAATGGATGCCAGTCCTTTTCTTGAACTTCTCAAACCACCCACGAGAAGCCTTAAACTCTGGGGGTTCCTGCTGGGATGTTCCTTCTCCTGCTCCTTCTTCGGCCTGAGCACGCACGAGATCACCGAAAATGGCGGAGGCCTTCTGGCAAATTGTAGTCTCAGTGATGGTGTCTCCTGAGATCTCTTTGTCCTTGATCCACACAAGAAGCAGCCTCTCCATCTCGTCATGCACGTGCGTTCTCTTGTTGGAGAAAATAGTGACGCCCTTAGAAGGTGTTGCTGCTTTGATGGCCGCCTTCTGCTTCAGGATGGTGCCTATCGTAGACGGATTCCGGCCATACTCCTTGGCGATCGCACTTAAACGCATGCCAGACTCGTACTTTTTAACGATTTCAAGTTTCGTCTCCATCGAGAGCATCGTCTTCTTCTTCTTTCCTTCGGCAACATTCTTGGGACCCATGGCTTCAGTAATACGTAATATAATACACTACGTAATGTTATATACAGTCTATGTATAGTAAACACTAATACAGTACAGTGCACAGTAACGAAAGTTTATTAACGATAACACGTGGCGTACGAATGTACTGTATATTAACACAAAGTCAAACAAGCGAAAGCACACAACACAATGTCTGTTAACGATACCGCGGTCGGAACGAAAAGAGAGAGAGAGAGATGAACGCCCGTGCGTAGGCAAGCTGGGATAGTTGCTGACCAATAGGAAAGCAGGATCTTATGGCGTCAGCTAGAGTCTGAGTAGGGAGATAACCAATGGGTGAGCGGGAGGCTGTAAGTGAGTCTACCCAAGTTCAAAGTCTGGCGGCGCGCGCTTTTTAAAATTACTCTCGGCGAAGAGTTGGGATCTCGTAAGGTTTTCGTATCCTGAAATTTTATCCGTATCCTGGGGCATAAAAATCTTCGAATCACTTTTCGCATCCTGAATTTTTCGTAAGCAGAAACTTTCGTATCCAGAGGTATCACTGTATATATATATATATATATATATATATATATATATATATATATATATATATATATATATATATATATATATATATATATATATATATATATATATATATATATACATATACATATACATATACATATACATATACATATATATATATATATATATATATATATATATATATATATATATATATATACAGTATATATATATATATATATAACGGATTTTGAGCGAAGCGAAAAATCTATTTTTGTGTGAGATGGCCATGACGTCCTAATGGAAGGTTCCTTAGTAGCTTCCAAAGGATATATATGACTACAGTGATATTCCCAGAGAATCAAACCAAAGGTTTCACAGAATTCTAACTTCTGGCGCGAGTACCTTTAAGATTACTCTCAAGGGTATCGTATATCATCAGGGGACGCATTCTTGACACGCCACATGGCAATCTGCACCCCGAATAGCCTTTACGCCTCGAGGGGGAATACGTGGCAGAATAGAAGGGTAACTGCAACAAAGATTACCCTGGTTCCCCTACTACAATCGTATCACAACCGCGCCAACTCCCTCTGGCGGTCATTCCTTGTAGCGTTGAGCAAGGTGCTACAGATACAGTAGATCAGGGGGGCAAACCGTGAAGATCTTTTCTTAAAAAAGAAGGGTGGGTCCATTAGGACGTCATGGCCATCTCACCTTAAAATAGATTATTCGCTTCGCTCAAAATACGTTTTTTTTGGGCTCAAGCCATGACGTCCTAATGGAAGCATACCAGAGAATTAATGTATCTGTGGTTTTGTGTCAGTGCCTTAACCTTGGGACAATATTTCTACCGCCAAAAGGGCCAATTGAGACAAATGACGTTACCGTTATCCGTCATCATCACTAAGCATAACAATGTTAGTGCTTCCTGGCCCCCTGCAGGGAAGAGTCATTTTTAGACGTTAGAAAAGGGCCTCAAGGTAGCATATATTGTATGAACAAACATAAGTATACACTGAGAATACAAATGGTCTCAAGGATTGTATATATTGCGGAACCAATATCAGTGTCCTCATCCATTGATTGTAAGCATACAATGATATGAGAAATACTTACATGAGTAAGTTAAGGAACTCTGGTATTTTAAACATGCAATTGTTGGGCGAATTAGGATGCAACTGCATTTTAATAGACATTTATTCCTAATAAATGACTACATGCTAAATGAATGTAGCATGATAAGATAATTATACAAGAGACATACACAGAAATTAATGTTCCCCTTTTTGAAAGGGGAAAATGATGAGTGCCACTCTCAAACTGAAGAAAAGCTCTTTTAACAAGACTTTTCTTTATAATTTCTGTACATGAAATAGTCTAACAACACTGTGTACTATGTACACACGGCACTAGTGGTATCCGTATAATTTCACACCTGAGATTCTGAACAGATTTAGTGTTACCTTAGCAACACTAATTCAAATGGAGGTCACACGAAAATTGCTGACCCCTTCTCCTTTTAATTGATAGTCCCAATCAATTTACTGTTCATCGCACAGCTAGACGACAGGGTCCAAATAGCACCTGCCGCCACCACATAATGCTTCAATCCATAGATTTGCTTTAATATAGTGTCTGTAAGACGCATTGGACAACCTCCGATCAGTAGGTGAACGAAGAGGCTGAAGTCCACACACTGAAAGGTTCAGTGATGAAGCAACTTTCCTCGGATCTTTTATCTGCAGGAGTACTGTCAGAATCCGCTCCGCGAAAAAGGTAGGTGAGCTTCGCCCTCAGTTGTAGGGATAGTTTGATCCAAAGTTTTCTCCCGTAAAGAGCTGTTCCTCCTGAAGTCTGAAGTTCTATGAAGATAGACCTTAGACGCTCTAGCAGACCTAGAGAGACATCTTCCTTCAGAGGGCAGATTCTCCAGGAGCCCCACCTCTTGGTAGGTAGGACATCTTTAATGAGAAAGGTTAGATCAGAAAGAGATGCAGTTCTCCCACTTAATGTGGCCCTCATCTTCAGATAGGGCCACTATTTCACTAACTCTAGTCCCAGAGGCTATAGCGAACTGAAAAAATAACCTTTTAGGTTAGATGCTTCAGGGAACAATCCTCATTGTTCACAGGTGAGGCATAATGTAGGACCTTGTCCAAAGACCATGAGATGGGCTTTAGTGGCGTTGCAGGCCTAAGCCTGTACATGTTATCGGAAATTTATTAAAGATTTCAATCGTTAGATCCATTTAAAGGGCATATAGAAGAGGTCTAGTCGGGGCTGACTTGCACAGAGATAATGGTCCATGGATCCAAAGATCCCATCAAGTGACCTCTCTCGCAAAGTCGGCCATACCCTTGGTGCTTACTCAAGGGTTTATATGGAGAAAAGGCCGAAGAACTAGCGTTCTCATAGTATCCAAGGATACACTGCCTCCTTCCTCAAAGGCCAACGTGCTGTCGGCCGCCAGACCCTGAATATAGGGGTGGACAGAGAAGGACAGGCAGAAGATCATGAGATTGTTTTCGGGCCCTTTTGCTTTACAAAACAATTTAGTTTTCCCAAGAAGACTAGTATTGTCTTCTCGTTGACTAGACTTGTATTCTTCTAGGAATTCTATTTTGCCTTTAAGATCCCAGTCTTTTTCCTAACCGTTAAGGGCAAGGAATTCATAAAATGAAGGGATCAGGTGTACTGTGATAAATCGAAGGCAGAAAACTTCTGAACCTCCTGGATAATCCTAGGTGCATAACTAGGACTAGCCTCAGCCTCAGTTCCTTCATTACAGGGAACGGGGTGTTCTTGGGCTTTCTGGGAGCCAACAGAGCCCCTCTTCCCTGGAAGGGTCTCAGCATGTAGAGGGCCTTACGGAGGAAATTTGATGGGCTGAACAGGATTTCTAAGTCCATCACTTCTATTGTAGAGACATGATGTCTGTTACCTCCATTAGAGGGTCCTCGTATGGGACTAAATAACGAGATAGTATCTTAATAACGCTCGTGATGAAGAGAACAATCTGCAGCTTGGGGACTTGTCCCCTTCTGGGAAGGAATGGGTCTGCGTCCGTGTACCATTCCAACTCTATTGGGTTGAACCCGAGAAGAGCATCCGCTGTCACCTTGCGGATCATATATAAACGAGCTGCTGATAGGCGCCATTCCCTTAAGGAAGGGATGGCTAGCATTCCCTAATGAAATGAGACGTCCCTTATCCTCGACAGTTTCGACGCCTCATTATCGCTTCGATGCCCCAGATCAACCTGAGGAGGTCCGATCTGTGTGGAGAGAGTTTATCCACCCATTACAGGGCTAACATGGCCTACGGGTCCGTGGCCTTTGGTCATTGTAGGGTAAGCGAAGAGGGAATGACCATCATTGGTCCTATTAGATCTCTTCGAGTGTTTGATGCGTATCTTCTCCAGCCTCTTAGCGCATCTTATAGTTGTGCACGTAGCACTGGGTCTGTCATCATCGTGAACTGGAGAGAGTTCGAAACTCCTCCCTGTTAGCGTCATGGAATTCTGACTGATTACAATAGTCTCTTGACAGACCTTGCATTCGCCTTTTACATCCCCAGGGGAAAAGGGGCGTTAGGGTGACTACAGGTTTCAATGATTTTTTAAAACATTGAAGCCCCTGAGCTGGAGAGAATCGAGATTTCTTGAAGTTATTTGCATCCTCGATGTTCCGAGGCCGGATCATCTCCATGGATGCTCATAGACAGTCATTTCGGGTGCTGCCCACCCCAGCCTGTCGTCCAGGGCCATCGTTGCCTGAACTCTTTCTAGGCTTGGTTTCGCTTGACTGTGTCTGCTAATTCCGTAAGGATCCTAGGACTGAAACTTGTCCGACGAGAATCTCGTCTAGGATATATGTTATCTTCTGTAACTTGGATCCTAGGTAGGAGGGGGGGGGTGACTGACTGGAAGTTGCTGATAGACATCTTCCAGGGCTGGCTAAATTGTCAACACCCCTTACTGAATAGGTTCCTTATGTTCAGAAGGATTAACATTCTGAACTTGCTGTTCTATTGGAACTTGTTGAGTGGCGCCAAGTCCAGAATGACTCAGAGTTTTCTTGAGTCTTTCATGTGAACACTAAACCGCCTTCATTGGAAATCGATGGACTCTACTTTCCTCACCGCTAGTATGCTCTAGAACTCTAAGGTATACTCTTCTAGGGGGGATTTGAATATAAGAGTTGAGGAAAGGATGGTGGAGGTATGTCCATTTCCATTCCAGTCTCATCTTGGTCAGACCTTGGACTCCAGGGATCGAAGGTCCGGCGATCCAGGAGGAACTTCCCTCCTACCAGAAGAGTCTGTTTGCTTCGCATGATCCGAAGGTGTATATATCTGACCGTCTGTGGAACAACGGTCATTGTAACTGTGGGATGCTGTTTAACATCCTAAGGAGAACTAAGAAACCCTTCAGTTCTCCTTTCAGGCCATACCTGACTGTTTGCCTATATCAATTTTTCAGTGTTTTACTGTAATAGAAGATTCCTTTCTATTGTATAAAGCTTAGGATAAGTACGCTGGAAAAGAGGAGAGACACAGACGTGTAAATCCTTCCACCCAACTGCTGCGGTCTTCCTAATTATTGATTCTAGGGCATCCCCTTTCAAGAAGGGGCCGATGGAAGATTCTAGGGCATCCCCTTTCAAGAAGGGGCCGATAGAAGATTCTAGTCCATAAGGATAGAGTAGCGCCCTACATCCGGGGAATTAATAATGAGAATCAAGAGGCTGATGAAGAATCAGCGTAAGGAAAAAAAGGGGGGGGGGGAAAGTGGATCCCCCAAATCAGGTAGGTCTCAGCAAGGGGTTGTGCTTAGAAGCACAACGTACTGGAAAACCATTCTATTGTATGGTTATGTACCAAAGATTTCTGTCTGCGATATGGTCCTAAACTGCAGTTGTACAGGGTATTGTATACCCCTACACAACTGGAATGTTACCGTCAAGGCTAGTGCTTGGGGGTAAGTTAAGTGGCACAGTACTTCAGTATCGATATGGCTAGCAGGTCTTCGACATATCAGTGACTTGTCGGCTGTCAGCGGGTCGCTGACAGACGTCACACCATCCTAACCAGTATTCAATGTGACTGGGTAGTGGTGAAAACTATATGCATAGTCAGCGGATCTCTGAACCAGAGGCAACTCCTCGGGCTGTCGGCAGACCGCCGGTAATCGGCGGGCTGTCGATTGAAGGTATACCAACTCAGCTATTGACTGGATGGTGACCAAGGGCACACACTGCCAGCTTTTGGCGGCGGAGTCAGATGTGACAGTGAAACAATGACTGCTTTTCGTTGATTTCACTACAAGGTGTGGCTTGATTGTGGAGTCTCTGCCCGGTGTTTGTCAGTTGGGGGTTAGAGTCCCGCTCAGACTCACCAATGCCGTTAGTGTCTGCAACCTCATCTTGAGAGGCAGGGTTGGAGGGTTTAGACCTTAAAAACCTGTAAAAGGAACACTAAATAGGCAGTTTTAGTGATGAGAAAGTGAAATTTTCAGTCCAATTCCCGTAGAGTTTTCGCATTTTTGCGGGTTCACAACTGAACCGCATTTATGAGATAACTTCTGAAACGAAACCAACCACAGTTCGACAGCTCTAGACTGCCGTCTTGTAGGTTGGAAATTGGAAATAATATTGCTGGGGGGGGGGGGGTGAACCTGCATATATTATGTCCGCGAAAAAACTCACCTTTATAACTGCAGAAGACTGCAATGCATCATCTGGTGTCCCTCCTGTAAGGAAGGGAAAATAGAAATGAGTATTCAATTGATTATCGCACCGATAAACAATTTGCAAAATCGTCTTTGACAAAATAGGTTAGGACAGAAAGCTAAAGAAATAGTGGGGGACACATACCCGTGTATCCCGTGAGTCAATGCTGTTACTTCTCCTCAGTATTAAGATAAGGAAATTCCTCCAACCGGGGAATTCCCTGAAGAAAAGGGGTTCGAACACCTAGGTGTAAGGAAGTGTACCAGCACTGTCCCCCTCTATACTTAACGCTGTGAGGTAAGGAGGATTGATTCACAATCAGAGTATCGAAGGAATGTCATTCTTTCGAAATAGGAGCGGTAACAGCAGAAGCTTGCATCCAAGATATGTTGATTAGAAATTAAAGGACATATATTTGTGTATCCCAATCCATCTATTTGCTGTAACCTCCCTTACAATATTAAATCAGGGAGTTTCCTGAACAGGGAAACTCAGGGATAAGGGCTCTCCCCTTTGGGGGTTAGAGGCGTCACACCACCGGCCCTTTACGAAATTTAATATTGCAGGGTAAATAGAAACTGATTTCAAATCAGAATATTGATGAAATATTATTCCATCAATATAGAATTGGGTTCAGCAAATATCTGGACAGGGATACCCAAGATATATTGGAAATAACTACTAGTATAATCTATACATTAGTTATCCGTCTGCCGTATTTACTATACTGCAAATATACTGACTACCTGTATAGACCTATACTGTAGTTCAGCTGGCAGAAAATAAAAGACATATACTTATGCATCCCAACCAATCTATTTGATGTGACCTCCCTTACAATATTAAATCAGGGAGTTTCCTGATCAGGGAAACTCAGGGATAAGGGCTCTCCCCTATAGGGGTTAGAGGTGTCACACCACCAGCCCTTTACGAAATTCAATATTGCAGGGTAAATGGAAACTGATTTCAAATCAGAATATTGATGAAATATTATTCCATCAATATATTTTTGGGTTCAGCAAATATCTGGGCAGGGATACCCAAGATATATTGGAAATAACTACTAGTATAATATATACGATAGTTATTCATCTGCCGTATATACTATACTGCAAATATACTGACTACCTGTATAGACATATATTGTAGTTCAGCCGGCATGTTGCCGGATTAGCTAGCTATTGCTGGAGCATCTGGCAAGCTAGATAAGAGAGAGAGAAAGAGAGAGAAAGCATGGAGTGAAGGCCATCTATTACTGTATATGTATACAGTAATAAAAGATGTAAAAGTCTAAATTTTACTGCCTTTCTCCAAAAAGAAGGTTCACTTCCATTGAGCCATAATACTATTGCCGGCTTACTACTGTAGGCCAGCCTCCGGCAGCACGAGTACAGTCGGCATGCTACCTACTGAGTCAGAACCTATCTGTGCTGGTCTACTGCCGGCCAGAACAATACGCCAACAACAGAAACTGTGGCTAGCAGTTCAAGGAAGAACTGGAGAACCTTGGTGATAAAAGCCGCCAAAGCCGCTGGAAGCCGGCAGTCGCCGACAGCTGATGGCTGAGGAGGGGGTGGGGGGGGGGGGGTCTGGACGGCTCCAGCAACCCACCGGCAATGGTAAGGTTGCAGGACTCCAGCACAGGAAAGACAATGGCTCGGCCATCGTAAAAGAACAGAGAGGGGAGGGGAAAGGGTCCTATATGAGGTATAGGGGGGACCGGCAATGTTGCCGGACCTACACACCTTGAAGAAACTCTGTTTCAGTACCGGCACGACCACAAGCGGCAGGAGAATCATTTATTCTCCAGCTCAGGAGGTGCTAATACAGTTAAGGGGACGGCAGCTCATGCCGTTCCTCTCAACAAGGGAGAAACAGAGTTTCAATGCTGGCGCCATCCTAGGCCACATGAGTATACGACTCTATAGCCTAGGGTCGGCGAGCATAGGACTAGTCTACTAGACCACAGGGAGAAGGTGGCGGCAACATTCGACCACTTCAGGTGTAATCTAGGGAGGGCTAGCCTCCTATGCAATCACCCCGCCGACAAAGACTAAATACTCTGAGGTTCTGATCGAATCCCAAACCTTGCCATCTGCCATTAAGGGATGAGACAGAAAACTCTAGGCTAGTCATGCCTGAATTCGAAATTCAAGGCCGACGCAGAGAGTTGTAGCCTAAGGCTACTCTCAGAGGAAAGAGAGATTACCCATAAATCTCTAGTGAGATTAGTAACGGTTAAAATAATTCCAGGAGATATCGATCTCCAGGAATGATAACCGATACACAAGGGTAACCGGGGAAATGACGAAAGTATATGTTGTCTAGGTTATGTTACCTAGACAAGACGAGATCTCGGTTACCTAAATCACCAAAACTCTGACATATACGATCGCCACGGAAAAGGGGAAAATTATGCTTATAGATATCTTTACAATATATAATGCCTAAATAGCTTTCATAATAACAATTAAGCTGTTAAAACCGGAATGTTGTTCTGCTAACTAAGTAGCACATGTTCAAAGAATGACAGCACCATGGCGACACCGGCGATCGGCGAAGATCCACACACAATAAATACACTAAATTCATTGTGAGGCTGGAACTAAATTACATATTGTAAAGAATAAATACTCAACTTTCTGGATGGAGAAAGAAGCCGTAGAAAGCATAAAGATTCCCAGAAATTGATCGAAAATATCAGATCGACAGGGAACACCACCGTAGCAGGTCGCTACAGATAAAGGAATGACCGCCAGAGGGAGTTGGCGCGTTTGTGATACGATTGTAGTAGGGGAACCCGGGTAATCTTTGTTGCGGTTACCCTTCTATTCTGCCACGTATTTCCCCTCGAGGCGTAAAGGCTATTCGGGGTGCAGATTGCCATGTGGTGTGTCAAGAATATGTCCCCTGATGATATACGATACCCTTGAGAGTAATCTTAAAGGTACTCGCGCCAGAAGTTAGAATTCTGTGAAACCTTTGGTTTGATTCTCTGGGAATATCACTGTAGTCATATATACCCTTCGGAAGCTACTAAAGGAACCTTCCATTAGGACGTCATGGCTTGAGCCCAAAAATAAATATATATACATATATATACATATATATATATATATATATATA
>NC_090736.1:93506694-93569194 GCF_036898095.1 Palaemon carinicauda
TAGCTGCAGGTGAGGTTCCTGTGGGTTGTGTTTTTATTCATGGGGGTGAAATTAGAGCGAGGGGGAGAAATACTGTCAATGCTACTCACAATGCAACAAGACATGCAGAAATTAATTGCATAGATCAAATTTTGGAGTGGTGTCAGTCCAGTAATGTTAATTATTCTGACATATTCAAGTTCATTGATGTATATGTGACTGTTGAACCTTGTGGTATGTGTGCAGATATTCTTGGAAAATTGTGTGTCAGAAGAGTTGTTTTTGGCTGTTCCAATGATAGGTTTGGTGGGTGTGGATCCGTCATTGATGTACCAAAGTTGTATGCTTATTCCTTTGATATCACTAGAGGTGTCAGAGCAGAAGAGGCTATTGGCTACTTGAAAGATTTCTATAAAGGAGAAAATCCCAATGCTCCAACGGGTAAAGCAAAGAGAAAAAGTAGTAAATGAAATGATGCTTTAACACAATTCTTTTAACAGATTATTATTATTGTTCTTTCAGACTATCAATTTTATACAGAATTTTGTATCTTTACTGTTATAAATTAAGATACAAATAAAGGAATAAATATATAAGTAGTTATTTTAATCCCAATTTATTTTTTCAATTTCTATATGAATTTTCACAATCTTAAAAAATACTGCAATTGACAATCGAGGAAATGATGCAGTCTGCATACCATAGCTATTACTCTACTTTTGGATAATTGTATCAAATTCGAGAAAATCTCAGCACAGACAGGTGTTCTGGTCCAGTTTTGCGAGATATTACACAACTACAAATAAACCCTTGTTGTTTCATGATGTCTTCAAGGTCTGCAGGATCATTCTCTTTGAGAACCAACAAATAAAACAATCCCTTGGAAGACAAGAGTGATTGTACAGATGGTAAGAATCTGTCCATCACTTCTCGCCCTCTTTCACCGCCAGCCCACGTGTACTCCAAATCCCCTCTCCCAACTTCCTCAGATGGAGTAACTACATAAGGAGGATTAAAAAGAAGCACATCCACCTTACCTTTCACCTCTTCCGTTACCCCTTCCACCAAATCGGTGCACACAGTTTTAATGGTTACCCCATTGATTTTACCCGTTTCCTCGGTGATTTGGCAGGCACGTAAATTTATGTCGGTGCTCACGTACTGGCAAGCACCACCCAATATACTTCCCAAGGCTGTTATCACCACCCCTGATCCTGAACCTACCTCTAAACACAATGTAGGATGCACCTTATGAATTAACTCCAAGTCCTTTTCTAAGGCATCTA
Organism: Palaemon carinicauda; assembly: GCF_036898095.1. NCBI lineage: Eukaryota > Metazoa > Arthropoda > Malacostraca > Decapoda > Palaemonidae > Palaemon > Palaemon carinicauda. Next base: position 93,507,960 of record NC_090736.1, read on the forward strand.
TTAAAAGGAATGTATCTTCTGAGGGTTCATAGATATGCTCAAGATCCTCTGATGTTATATGAGAAAAAACAGGGGTTTTTATCCTAACCAACTCATTCACTGTCACAGCCATCTATAATACAATATATCCCTAGATGAAAAAGATAAATAGTTTATCCTACTAAATTGGATAATTACTGAAGTACAGTATAATCTAGTATGAGAAAATTATTTAGAGCATAATATCACGACAGATCTATATATTGAAGGTGACTAGATTATTACCAATGAGAATACAGTATTGTGAACTTAACAATAATGCCACTTTGTGTACCTTTATAACACATACCAAAGATACAAACAAGAATTTACAAAGGAATGTACTTTTAAAACAAAATACAGCTGAAAAGCTAATTGATAAACTGTCTTTTCAATGATTAATAAATGGTAATTGTCTAAAAATATAAATCAAACCTTAAAATGTAGGGAAAGGAAATAAAAAAAAAAAAATCAAGGTGCATGAAGTGATGTAGACGGCGTGGCAGCTGGTGATGTAGTTTCCAACAGAGCTCTTCTACGTGCCGTTTCTTTGTTTACTTGTAAATGAAGCTTATTGAGACGGTCCTGGAAGATAAAGAAAATAATTTAGGGAAAAGTGAATGATGAAAAATTTCAGAGAATTTTTCTTATTCGATAGTAATGTAAATCATGATATGAGTGATAAAACTTTATTTCCAAAAGTAATCACAATACTTTGTTTAATTTATGACTTGTTTTTATAGGAACATCCTAGAGGTGTAGACAAATTACCATTACAATCATTATTATAATGGTAATTTGTCTACACCTCAAAGATGTTACTATAAAAATAAAAACATACCCTCAATAAAAGATTAGAATTTTCTAGAGGCAAGTGATAAATAAGGGTTCGCAATATTACCGAATTACTAAAGATGATATCAGAATTAAATAATAGGATTGGCCAAAGGATTTTTTTAATTCATTATTGCATACGTTTAATATTTAGAAATAAAAAAGACATTACTTATAAATAATTTAACCAGATTACAGTATAGGACTGGCCAAAAGATTTGTTTTTAATTCATTATTTGTTCCTACAAGTATACAATCTTTTCATCCTTGAAAATAGGGTTATGCTTTTAGCAGCACTGGAACATCCACTGAAATGTTAACAATGTAGTTGGTTACAGACAGATGGTGCAAAGGGGAAGGGCAAGCCCTGCCCTCCTGCCTGTTACAAAATAACCACATCTGTCTTTGGACATGACAGATTCTGATGTGCTGCAGTGCTCCTATTTCAACAGTTGGATCTTTTGTTATACTTGTTTGTGATAATTGTTGCTTTGTGCCTATACAAAAGCATAGACTGCGGGGCATAATAACAGATAGAATAGCGCCAAAGTATCCCTATGTGTCATAAGAGGTGACCAAAAGGCACGGGACGAGGGGGCTGGGAACCCCCTCTCCTGTATTTTATATTCCTGTGAGTCATCAGAGAGGTGGAGCTGAGGGGAGAGTGACTGCTCACCGCACTCTAGATTTGGGGTGTTTGAATGTGTGTGGATGTAGTACATTAGAGAGTAAAAGATGTAAGATTGGAAGTATGTTTAGGAATGAAAGGATGAATATATTGGCTTTATGTGAGACAAAAATAAAAGGGAAGGGTAAAGTGATGTTTGGTGAAGTGACTGATAGAGCATCTGGGATTGAAAGGGGAAGAGCAGGAGAGGGTGTGGCTTTATTGCTGAGTAAATGGATGACAGGTAAAGTAGTGGAATGGAAGGAGATATCATCTAGGTTAAGGTGGGTAAGGGTTAGGTTGGGTAGGGAATGTTGGGCTTTTGTTAGTGTGTATGGGCCCGGTTGTGTGAAAAGTGAAGAAGAGCGGAATGAGTTCTGGAATGAATTAACTAGGTGTGTAGAAGGACTGGGTTGAAGGAATTATGTAGTTGTCATGGGTGACTTAAATGCTACAGTGGGCACTGGAGAGGTAGAAGGGGTCATTGGGAAGTATGGCGTACCAGGTGAAAATGAGAGTGGTGAGAGACTGGTAGATATGTGTGTTGACCAAGAGATGTTTATAAGTTCTAGTTTTTTCAAAAAGAAAGATAAAAACAAGTATACATGTGTAAGAGTGGCAAATGGAAGAGTGGTAGAAAGGGCATTAATGGATTATGTGTTGATAACTAAAAGAATGTTTGGAAGATTGAAAGATGTGCACGTGCTTAGGGGTATGGCTAACGGTATGTCTGATCATTTTTTGGTGGAAGGAAAATTAGTTGTAGCAAAAGAGTGGGGGATGTATAAGGGAGGTGGTGGAGGTTGAAGAGTTAATAAAACTTGGGGTAAAAAGTGAATATCAACAAAGGTTTAAAATGGCATATGACAGAGTGAGGGCGAGAGAAACTGGTAACTTAGAGAAGGAGTGGAAGTTAGTAAAAGAAAATTTTATTGGGATTGCAAGTGATGTGTGTGGCAAGAGGATTGTTGGAAGCAGCATGAGGAAGGGTACTGAATGGTGGAATGAAGGAGTGAAAATAAAAGTGGAAGAGAAAATGAGGGCATTTGAAGAATGGCTGCAGAGCAATAGTGTACAGAAGTATGAAAGATATAGAGAGAAAAATGTGGAAGTAAAACGTAAGGTAGCCGAGGCAAAGAGGGCGGCTGACTTGAGGTGGGGTCAGGGATTGGGTCGTTCATATTAAGAGAATGAGAAGTTTTGGAAAAAAGTGAAGAGCGTAAGGAAGGGTAGTTCGAGAACTGAAGAGACAGTGAAAGATGGAAATGGAAGGTTGTTAAAAGGAGAGGAGGCAAGGAACAGGTGGGAGGAATATTTTGAAAGTTTACTGAATGTTCAGGATAATATGGAGGCAGATATAATTGCTGTTGCAGGTGTTGAGGTGCCAGTGATGGGATATGAGAATAAGAGAGATTACAAGAGAGGAAGTGAGGAGATCACAAGATGAAATGAGAGAAGGAAAAGCACCTGGTTTGGATGGTGTGAGAATTGAGATGTTGAAGGAAGGGGGTGTGACTGTACTTGACTGGTTGGTGAGATTGTCTAATATGTGTTATATGTTGTCACTGGTACCAGTAGACTGGGTGTGTGCATGTATTGTACCACTATATAAAGGTAAGGGATATTTGCATGAGTATTGTAATTCAAGGGGTATTAGTTTGTTGAGTGTGGTTGGAAAAGTGTATGGTACAGTACTGATTAATAGGATTAAGGATAAAACAGAGAATGCAATCTTAGAAGTACAGGGTGGTTTTAGAAGAGGTAGGGGTATGTGTGAATCAGATTTTTACAGTTAAGCAGATATGCAAAAAATATTTAGCAAAAAGCAAGGTGTATGTTACGTTTATGGATCTGGAGAAAGCGTATGATAGAGTTGATATGGAAGCGATGTAGAATATGATAAGGTTATATGGAATTGGTGGAAAGTTGTGCAAGCAGTGAAAAGTTTCTACAAAGGTAGTAAAGCATGTGTTAGGATAGGAAATGAAAGGAGAGAGTGGTTTCCAGTGAGAGTGGGGCTGAGACAGGGATGTGTGATGTCGCCATGGTTGTTCAACCTGTTTGTTGATGGAGTGGTGAGAGAGGTGAATGCTCGAGTGCTTGGTTGAGGATTGAAACTGATCGATGAGAGTGATTATGAATGGGTGGTAAATCAGTTGTTGTTTGTGGATGATACTGTAATAGTTGTAGACTCGGAAGAGAAGCTTGGTCGATAAGAGACCGAGTTTGGAAGGGTACATAAGAGAAGGAAGTTGAGAGTTAATCTGGGTAAGAGTAAGGTTATGAGATGCACGAGAAGGGAGGATGGTGCAAGATTGAATGTCATGTTGAATGGAGAGTTACTTGAGGAAGAAGATCAGTTTAAGTAATTGGGATTTGTTGCTGCAGCGAATGGTGGAGTAGAAGATGTACGTCAGATAGTGAATGAAGGATGCAAAGTGTTGGGGGCAGTGAGGGGAGTGGTAAGGAATAGAGGGTTGGGTATGAATGTAAAGAGAGTTCTGTATGAGAAAGTGATTGTACCAACTGTGATGTATGGATCGGAGTTGTGGGGAATGAAAATGACGGAGAGACAGAAATTAAATGTGTTTGAGATGAAGTGTCTGAGGAGTATGGCTGGTGTATCTCAATTAGATAGGGTTAGGAACGAAGTAGTGAGGGTGAGAACGGGTGTAAGAAATTATTTAGCAGCAAAAGTGGATATGAATGTGTTGAGGTGGTTTGGCTATGTTGAGAGAAGGGAAAGTGGCTGTCTGCTAAAGAAGGTGATGAATGCAAGAGTTGATGGGAGAAGTACAAGAGGAAGGCCAAGGTTTGGGTGAATGGATGGAGTGAAGAAAGCTCTGGGTGATAGGAAGATAAATGTGAGAGAGGCAAGAGCGTGCTAGAAATAGGAATGAATGGTGAGCAAGTGTGACACAGTTCCAGTAGGCCCTGCTGCTTCCTCCGGCGCCTTGGTAACCGCGGAGGTAGCAGCAATAGGGGATTCAGTATATGAAACTTCATCTGCGGTGGATAACGGAGGAGGGTGGGCTGTGGCATCATAGCAGTACCAGCCAAACTCGGCTGAATCCCTCGTCAGGCTGGGAGGAGCGGAGAGACGAAAGGTCCCCTTTTATTCATTTGTTTGATGTTGGCTACCATCCATAATTGGGGGAAGTGCCTTAGTAAATAGATAGACAAAAGCAAGCCATCGTGCTTTAATGGGAGTATGACTTCAGCGAAGCTAGAAGGACCGTTTAGCTTTTTAACCAGGTAAACATAGTTGCTGATAGATGGAGGGTGGGTAGGACTCATACACGCCAGGTGAAGCAACCCTCACTTTGACTTTGGCTGCACATCTGTGTTGACATACTTCTCAATGTAATGAATCTATTAAAATAAATTATATTCGAGGCCTAATGATTTAAAAGTATGTACTGTACTATGATAGAAATATGACTTTTGTACTCTCTGCAAGAACAGAGGAGCAGTAAAATGTTAAATTGCAAGCGAAGCAAGCCAAGGGTGAGCAAAAGCCAATTTGAAAAAGTGATTAATTAGATAAAGTAACGCCAAAATACAGTACTAGTCCACGTAGCTGGAGTGGGCAGAATATTCCTGTACCACCTGACAAAATAGAGCAATGAAATAGTCAGCCCTCATTTTCTGCGGGTTCTATTTTCGTGCATTCGGTCATTCACGATACGGAGAACCGTATAACCTATTAAATAAAAAATCGCGATAAGTACTCTTACGGCCTACCGATTTCAAACCGACAGCACTCCTTTGTAGCTGGCATGCTTTGCACCATTATCCTCTCCACATAACACAACACTCCATCTCTTGCTGACTCGCCCTCAGTCTAGCAATGTCTTTCCTCGCATGTGCATCTCTCGCTTCAGATCTTTTTTGAAAGTCCATGGGTCTGCAGGTCAATGAGGGTGATGTAAATGAGCTTGTCGAGGAGCATGAAGAAAAGCTGACAAAATATGGATCTAAGAAGCTACAGGCACTGCAACAAGATGAATTTCATTCGTAATTGAGCAAGGAGGAGGAAATTTTCAGAAACTCTCTGACTTTATTGTAAAGAAACACCCGGAAAAAGGACACACTGGGCGAGTAATTGCCCAATTCAATGACATTGCCTTACACATTTTCATAAGATGTTATAGGCAGAAGCAAATCTCTTTGGATAGATCTACAAAGAGGTATTTGAAAAGTGATGGTAAAACTGGTGAACTTGATGATAAGCATGTAAAAATCACATAAAAAAATAATAGTAAATAAAAAAATAAAAAAAAAAAAAGGAAAGAGCATAAAAAATTACATTCGTAGCATTAAGCGTTTCATAATTTTCACACACAAGTCAGTAAATTGCGTAGTTTCACTAGTGTCTTAATTGCTTAATTAATGAATGCTGCCTAAATTCCAAAAATAGAAATGTCATAATAAATTAGTGTGCACAGTAGGATTAAGGTTTATTATTGAATTGATAAGTTTTTAGAATAGTGTACGGCATACATACGTGCTCAGCCTCCAAGTCTCCCTCCTCCTCCACCTATCATAGCCTACGTCTTCAATCGCCAGTTGTCAGTCTCCAAGGTAAAGTGTTATATTAAAAATCATTTTCATTTTTTTATTATACTGTATAGTACTGTAATTTACTGTTTCATTAATTGTTTACATATTTTTTCCCAGGTATTTAGGGTATACAGTACTGTATTTAAAAATTTTTAGGAGGCAGAACGCATTATTGAGTTTTACATTATTTCTAATGAAGAAAATTGCTTTGACATACAAGTATTTCTACATACAAGCCTAGTTCCGGAACGAATTAAACTCGTAAGTCAAGGTCTACGATACACTACAGAATAGGCTAACCGAGTGTTGTTAGATAGGGACAACGTTGTTTTGTCATTACTGTACTTATAAGTGTAGTGATGACTCGTGATATGCGTACCGTAGTCTTACCGTGTACATAGTACACGTATGTACATGTAGTGTACACTTACTGAAACATATTCATTCATTAAAAATACTTATACAATGATAAAAACCAAGTAAAAACAATATTATTCAGTACAGTGGGTTACTAAAGTTTGTTAGCTGACCGTGGATAGGCAGTGGGCAGTGAGTTGATAGATTAGGAGTTAACCCACCCCAGGCCAGCAAGTTTTTGAGGAGTTACTTTTTCTTAGTTATCATTAGATATAAAGTAAATGAGGATTTTAAGCCATATAATGAGTGAAAATAATCAAAATAAACGTAATACACTGGAGGAGCTGTGAACAGTGGCGGGCTACGGGAAAGACTGGTTGCAATAATACCAAATAATTAAAATATGAAATGCATGTCACATGAGATTATATAAATGCTACATAGTATTCCCTATGCTCCAATAAACAAGAATACTTGCATACATGTACTGTATTCCTGACACAAAATAAACGTAATACACTGGAGGAGCTGTGAACAGTGGCGGGCTACGGGAAAGACTGATTGCAATAATACCAAATAATTAAAATATGAAATGCATGCCACATGAGATTATATAAATGCTACATAGTATTCCCTATGCTCCAATAAACAAGAATACTTGCATACATGTATTCCTAACACAACATATATGCTAAAGGTGTATTAGCAATAAAGGTACATATAACAATGATAATCATATATATATATATATATATGTAAATAATTATAATGATAATTCATCACCTCCCCCTCCCCTTTGCATTCAATGAGCTATATGAACGGGTATGGCGTCTAGGTGAACACCGATACCCAGCTTGAGTGCTACTTTGCTGTTGTTGACTAGTAGCGGGGACAACATCCCTCTTCTTTGAAGATTGCTGTGTTTCGTCAGGCAAATGTGAAGGAGAATGAGGTAAGAAACGGCAGTTACGCCATAATATTCTTCCTGAGGGTAACTTCACATGGTAGTCTCGTGACCTACCGATGCCCATAATAAGGCCAGTCTTATCCCATCGCTTGGAGATAGGGTCTTGGATACGGACATTATCATTGAGCTTGAGTGGTTCCAAAGAGTGTGCATGGTTGTCATACCTTATTTTGGCTGCTTCTGTACGTGATGCTACACGAAGGTCATATTCATTTGCTTTTTCTTGCCACTCCTGCTTAAATGATGATGCATGGGCTGGGATGCATGATCGAAGGGCTTGGCCATATAATATCTGCGCTGGAGAAAGGCCAGCATAGTTAGGAGTATTCCGTATTTCCAATAATCCTTTGTCGAAATCTTCGGTGTCGATGTTCCCAGAAGGTGTTACTTTTAGGATAAAATGTTTGACCTTCTTCACGGCTGCCTCGGCATGGCCATTACTTTGGGGATAGTAAGGTGTGTTGAACACCCCATCGGGTTAGAAAATTCTTGAATTCTGTGCTGGTGAACTGAGGTCCACCATCTGTCCTCAGTCTTACTGGAACACCTAAGTCTCTGAAGATGTGACTGAAGTGTCGTGTTGTTACTTCCGCTGTAGTATTGGTACCAAATTTTACAACCACAGGCCATCCAGATAGTCTGTCTACATAGACCAGGAAAGATTTCCCAGCAACACTGAAGAAATCATCCGATACTGTTTCGAAGGGACGAGAGGGGTTTTCCTTGCATAAAAAGTGGCTCCTGCTGTTGGCTTTGCTGCAATATCTGACATGGCTCGCAGGCATGGACAGTATTTGCTATGTCTGAATTAATACTAGGCCTATATACAGTCTGTTTAGCCCGACGCTTAGTCGCCTCCACTCCACAATGGCTGTCATGAAGGCGTCTTAAAATACTGCGTCGCATAGCTAAGGGAATTACTATTCGGCTACCCTACAGGACGAGGTTATCATCAGTGTATAAATCCTCCCTTATTTTCCAATAGGGTAGTAGGTCATTGTGGAGATTGTAGCGGTGACTGGGGAAGCCGTTGGCAACGTTCTGGAGGAGTCTTGTGTACGAGGGGTCCTCACGTGCTGCGGTGCAAATCTCTTCCAAAATAAGATCTTGTGTATCTGATGTCTTCACATCTGAAATTGCATCCACAGTCTTGGCTACTACACTCCTGAGGGAAAGATGGGTTTCACTATTTAACATATCGTCTTCGGACGTTGGGTGGCTCACAGGGGAACGTGAGAGGGCATCAGGGATGCAGTGTTCCTTGCCTTTACGCCATACTGCCCCGAAGATATAGGGTGAAATTTTCTCTTTCAGACGCTGAATACGTGTGTTTTCTATTGCATCCAATGTATATGTATTCAAGATGGGTATCAGGGGTCTATGGTCAGTCACCAATGTGAAGTGGGGCAATCCAAGTAAGTAATGGCGACATTTATTCATAGCCCAAACTGAAGCTAAACATTCTAGCTCAATGGTGGCCCACCTAGTTTCTGCATCGGCCAAAAATCTTGAACCACTCTGAACCATGCGGAAACGGCCTTCTCCATGGTCTTGTAGAAGTGCATATCCTAAACCATATAAACGAGAAGCATCCGTTTGTAGTATGGTGGGGCATGACGAGTCAAAATGAGCCAGCACAGGTGGCTGAGAGAGAGCCTTTTTAACACTGGCAAAGGCGGCATCATGATCTGCTGTCCACGTGAAGGATCTCTTCGGGCTCATTAGCGGCCGAAGTGGATCTGCAGCAGCTGCAAGATCGGGTGAAAATTCTGTTAATTGGTTAGTAAGGCCCATAAATGACCTTAAATCTGTCAGATTTGCTGGCTTTGGGAACTCTGATATAGCTCGAACTTTCTCCTCGCGGCTGCAATTCCATTTTCAGATAAAGTATACCCACAAAAAGATACAGATCTTCCCTGATTTACTGCCATATGTGACATGTAAATTGATAGGTGGTGAGGAACAACTTAGAGGACGTAAATTAACTGAACGTATGGCTGGGGAAGATATCTTGACGGTGTTCAATTTGGTTTCCTTTAAATCTTTCGACTCCCTTGGTCCCTTTGACTTTTTCTGTGCACAACAAACATCATAGTGGCCAAATTTATGGCAAATTCGGCACTCCTTAGCCAATGCGGGACATGCAGCAGTATATGGGAAATGGCCAATTTTAGCACAGTTCCTGCACTTGTGAGATACTGCCTTACATGTGTCACTATTATGCTGTTGACCACAATTCTTGCATCTGCTGCTTGAAGAAGGAGTTTTCTCCTGCTAATGATTTTTCTTAGGTTGCTCCGGCTTAGCAAATGCCTTCTTTAACTTCTTGTAGATTGACATGGCACGCACTGAAGTCTGTGGAGCTTTAAGCTCTGTCGTTGTCTTCTTTGCAGCCTCAAAAGCCCTGCATGTTGTTGGCATGCTAATGAGCTTCTTGGTGAGTTCTTCATTCCTTATGCCAACCAAAATAGCATGTTTCATTTGGGCCTCCACACAGTTAACGCCTTTACATAAATCAACCTCCTCTGACACCTGTTGTAAACGAACAAAAAAATCTGTTAATGACTCGCCTTCTGCTTGCTTGCATTGAATAAAAGCTAACCGACGAAATGCTTCATTCTGCTGACCCTTTATATGTTTCGATATGAGATAAAACATCATTCAAAAGCATAGTTAGAGTCTGGTGGAATACCCAAATTGTGTTCTAACAAGCGTCTCATCTCAACACTGAGACATGCCCTTAGCTGTATCAACTGCTTAGGTTGAGGTAAATTATCCAAATCTACCATAACAGTATAATCCTTCCATCTCTGCTTCCATTCTGTGTATTGCCGATAAGTAACATCATGGGTTAATGGTGGAGGCAAATTTACTGTCACCTTAGGTGTTTGCACAGCTGAATTAGGCACTTGGAGAACACTTGCAGACGATGGTGCTGGGGTAGGGGGCCCTATACCACTTGCTTGGGGTAGGGTATGCCTGGGACCAGTCATAGCTTCAATTAATGCTTTGAATTCTTCCTGATGTCTGATATTGTCTTCTTTTCTTCATCCTGTTTTCTTCTTTCTTCATCTTATTTATCCATGTATTCAAACATTTTGCTGATAAAATCCATGGTTGAAGAGGTTGATGAAGGAGAAGTAGATCTTGAATGCGTTGGAGATGACGTCATGTCAGTTGGGGTTGGGGATGATGGGGGGAGAAACCTCAGAAGTCTTTTGTCTCCTTCCTCTATCGTGTTTCGGCAGCATAAATAGAAAAATCTCACGAAATCCAAGAAAAAAAATCACTCAATGCCGTCAGTGGTAACATCACAATGACGTCACAAACGGTAGCCAATCACAGAGTACAATAGCTCGAGGCAACAGAGCTATGCTGTATCTGTTAACACTGTGACTGCCGTGGCTGTTGCATGCACAGCGAGAGCCGTTAGTCTCCCCTCAAACGCAGCTGAGTATGAATGTGACGCTCTCGTTCCGGCCTCTGCAGATGGCCGACGCACATTAGCCCTAATTTCAGAGTCACTGTAATCACAAAATAAAGTCACTGCCAGTGTATACATCCAAACGAAGTTCTAGTTCACAACTGCTAACAAACTTGGTTACGATGAACACAAACACTCTTCTTGCATTGTTCATGCCGGTTGAAGAAGTTCACTAAATGATCGAAATTCACTTATGACAAATCAATCACTGCACCATCTTAGTTATCATTATATATAAAGTAAATGAGGTTTTCACAGAAGCACTTGCGTAAGTTCTTAAGCCATATAATGAGTTTAAATAATCAAAATAAACGTAATACACTGGAGGAGCTGTGAACAGTGGCGGGCTACGGGAAAGACTGGTTGCAATAATACCAGATAATTAAAATATGAAATGCATGCCACATGATGTGGAGGATCAATTTTATTTTAATTTATTTTTTTGTTTGCCAAATCAAAGAGAGAGAGAGAGAGAGAGAGAGAGAGAGAGAGAGAGAGAGAGAGAGAGAGAGAGAGAGAGAGAGAGAGAGAGAGAGTGTGTTTTTGTTTTGGATTTGTCAGAGAGAGAGAGAGAGAGAGAGAGAGAGAGAGAGAGAGAGAGAGAGAGAGAGAGAGAGAGAGAGAGAGAGAGAGAGAGAGAGAGAGAGAGAGTATTTGTTTTAGTTTTAACAGCGAGAGAGGAGAGAGAGAGAGAGAGAGAGAGAGAGGAGAGAGAGAGAGAGAGAGAGAGAGAGAGAGAGAGAGAGAGAGAGAGAGAATTTGATTTAGTTTTAACAGGGAGAGAGAGAGAGAGAGAGAGAGAGAGAGAGAGAATTTTATTTGCTTTAGTTTTTTGAGAGAGAGAGAGAGAGAGAGAGAGAGAGAGAGAGAGAGAGAGAGAGAGAGAGAGAGAGAGAGAGAGAGAGAGAATTTCATTTGTTTAGTATTGCTAAATCGCACGAGCGCGAGAGAGAGTATGTTTGTGTGTGCGTGTGTCTGTGTATTCCGCGTGTGTGTGTCCGCGCCGCGCGCCGCCGAACAAGTGGTAATTAGCGCAATGATTGTTTGTAGTGGGAAAGACTGTCGGTATAATTGAGGTTGTTGTTTACATTTTTAGCTAGGTTAGGGCGGTAATGAATGTCTTGGGCGAAAGCATTTTTCTATTTGACTGTAGCAGGAGTCGGTTGTTTGTTTTGTTCTTCGACAGCCGGCTTTGAAGTGATTTTTTCTTTATATTGGAGTAAGTACTGTTTTTATTTATTTTTGTTAGGCGCGATCATGAATGATAGAAAGTTTATTATTTATCTTTGATTATAGTGCGATAGTTTAGTTAGTTAGTTTTTCGTAAGCGTTTTTTCATTTTTTATTGCAGGCCGTAATTCCTCCTTTGGATTCCTTTGGACTCCTTTACATTTTTTGGAGTTAATTTAGGCCTTGAAGGTGTTGCTTGCCTACCTGCTTTGTATGAATAGCTTGATGATGACGACCTGGACTGGATAATATGAACTTAGGAGTAGACTGGGGATATTTATATTTAGACTGCTGAAATATAGAAAGAATTTTGATCGTTGACGACCCGGCTGAAAATAGATTTGTTCTTGTTGATAATGATGACATGATGATGATGACCACCGATAATGTGATTGGACAGTCGAATTGACTGCAGTTATTGTTTGCCAGGAAGTTGTGGCAATTGGCTATAAGGACTGTTGCCAGTGTGTGGAGTCTATGGACGACGGTGGCCACACACGTATATTAAATATTTAAGAGGTTTCTCGTATGTTTTAGTATTAAGTGTTGATTATTTTGCTGGGTTATAGAATGTGATTGGTGTTTTGTGGTTAAGTGCTTTGGGTACTGTGCGTGGACTGACGGTGTTGGGTATATGTAAAGGATATTATTTTTTTCGATTGTTGGGGAGTTCTTGGTACCCTCACGCACCGATATACATACAGCAAATTTTGTGTAGTTATTTTTGTCTGTTGAATTTAATGATGTGTGATTTTTTTTTGGGTTGCGGTGAATATAGTTTTTAAGGTTATGTTTTGTTTGTTTTTCCCTTCGTGCAATAGTCCAGTTTGAAGTAAAGTAAGGGGAAAGTTTGTGTTGTGGGATATTTTGGAAGTTAGTGATCAAAGGTGTAAAGGTTATGTTTTGTTTGTTTTTCCCTTCGTGCAATAGTCCAGTTTGAAGTAAAGTAAGGGGAAAGTTTGTGTTGTGGGATATTTTGGAAGTTAGTGATCAAAGGTGTGGGGGTTTGTTATTGTTTACATCCCGCCACAATGAGATTATATAAATGCTACATAGTATTCCCTATGCTCCAATAAATAAGAATACTTGCATACATGTATTCCTAACACAACATATATGCTAAAGGTGTATTAGCAATAAAGGTACATATAACAATGATAATCATATATATATATATATATATATATATATATATATATATATATATATGTATATAATTATAATGATAATCCATCACTTTTCATACCTGTCTCTGTTATCTAACCCCCGCAAATAAGGAAGGCTGACTGTATCATACGCTTTAGGAGGGGCCCAATAGATGCTTCTCCTGAAGGTTTATATGCTGTCATGAATGACTCGGGTAACCAAAGATAAATTTGGTTCTTAGCCCGTTTAGGTAAAAGACAAACCGCTTTAACAGGACATAGTGGCAAACTATCCATATCATCAGTCACCACCCTTGATTGAGAAAAAAGAGGAGTCAAACCAATGATCATGGGCAGATGGATAGAGTCTTCACTACAAAGGCAGGCATAAACGAGAATAACAGATCATTCCACCCCTTGGAGTGTGATACCAAATAAGAGCAATTAGGGCAAGGAGTAAAACTGTTATCAGTGTGAGGTCTCTATCCGTAGTCTTATGATTAAGTTCATATGGTGCCATCTTAAGGCATCTTGGAAACATAACCATACTCCAGGTCACAGTTTTGTTTGATACAGAGCGCCTCTTGCACAGCGTCCTATTTGCCGCAATATCCCGAATACTTCATGCTCTGGGAGGAGCCCCAGTAGACACATCTCCTGAAGATAAATATACTGTACAGTAATACCTCGACATACGAGTGCCCCAATATACGAGAAATTTGAGATACGAGGAAAATTTTGAGCAAATTTTTGCTCTGAGATACGAGAAAAATTTGAGATACGAGGATATGAGACAGTTCCCCATGCGGCCGCTAGGTGGCCGAGTGTGCGAGAGGCTGCTCACGAGGACAACATCGCTTGCTCTTTCCAGTCGGATCTCCGTCACGTAAAGTTATCTCCGAGCATTGGCCGTAGTGTTTGCATTTTTTACATGTTTTTTGCGTTAATCAGTACAGAATTAAGTGAATAAGCAAGGGGTCCAAAGCAAGCGAGTGCAAACAAGGGTAGTGAAAAGAAAAAGCGTATGATGACAATCGAGATAAAGCATGATAAAATTGAAAAACATGAGGGGCGTGTGGTCGTGCATAAGCCTTTTGTGACGACACTTGTGTACGTCATTTTCGTAACATTTTGAAGGGGAGACAAAAGCAAACATCCCCAGATAGGTTCCTTTTAAAAAGGCCGGCAAAAGTTAAGGTGAAAGAAAGTCAAAAAGCGAGGCAAAAAGAGACAAGCTGGAAGAAGAAAAGTAAAAAAAAATGAAAATGAAAACAAAATTAGAATTAAGTTTAGTGTAACGCAAGATTAAGCTGGATATATTCCTAGCATTCCATGCAACTTTTTTCTCTGGTATATTTAGCAGTATTTATACCTTTGAAATGGTGCTTTAAGGAGCATTTCACGGAGCAACACAGGTTGAGCCCAAAAATAGATTTTTCCTTCGTCAAAATCCCTTCTCAAGTGTGTGTACAGTAGGCTAATTTCATTTAAGTTAAATTTAAAGTTTAAGTTATGTTACGTAGTGTTACATAAGTGTAGCGCACCGAACGTGTTGCCGTCAAGTCTCTCTCCTCCCCTCTCTCTCTTCCTCCTCCTCCACACACACCGCCATTAGCCGCTACCGTCCGTCTCGAAGGTAAGAACTCCATAATATCTCACCAACACTACCGAGTGATTCTAAACGGTGTCTATGAAGTAGAGTAACATGGTACACTGCTCTCAATTCTAGGTAGATAATGTGGAACTTCTTGTCTTCCAGTGTCCACATACCTGAAACATACTGTGTTTGAAGATGGACTCCCCACCATTGGCAAAAAGCTTCAGAAAGCAGAAAAACATCAGTGATTGTACCTGTAAAGTGGATCCAAGAAATAGGTTTTTTCCTGGATCCACTATGCGAGATCTGATGTTTCAAGAGACTTTTACAAGAGTGGGCAGGGGTTGGATATCTTGGACCACTGAAAATTTAGAGTCAACTGGAGGGACCGGAGGTGCATTCTCTCTAAAAGAAACAATTCCTCCAGGGGTGTGACATGCCCCAAGAGTTTCTGCCAAAGGGAGTCTGGAGGAAGTCCTTCTCTAATAATGGTGCTGTGACCTGCTGGAAACGCAGAATTTTATCTCTCAACTGAAACACTCTGGCTGGGACCAAGTTTAAGCCCATGCTTAGATACCAAAGATGACACTAGGGCTCAAGAATTTAGCCCGATTCCGAGATCATGGCAAAAATTTGAGAAGGTCCCTATAGCAGATAAGCAGGGCCCTTGAATCTGCCAGTAAAGTAACAACTAGTCGTCTAGGTAATGAAGAATCCTTATTCCCCATGGCATGAGCCTATAAGGAAAGGAGAGTGAAGACATATGAAGACTTGTGGAGTCGAGGGTTCTCCTTGACACTTGTGCTGTGAATTGTCAGGTTCATCAACAGACGACACTGTGGAGTCAGTTTAGGGAGAGGAGCTTAAGGTCTAGCTGGAGGAGAAGCAGAGAAACATGTTGCAGCTACTCTCCTAAAGAAGGAAGCCTGGTTCGACTTCTACCATTTCTTCGTAGTTGTGACAACTTCCGTAGGCCGGCATACGGTTGAATGGTGGATAACATCTCCATTACACAGGGCTAGAATGTCCCTAGTAGCCACATGTCATGCAAACTGCTATGACACTGCATCTCTTCTCTTGAGGGTACAATTTCCCAAGATAGCAACACAGGTACTTCTTTGACCTAGGATGGAGTGGGATCTGGAAATAATCATCCTGGATGTCAATGAGCAGCAGGAAGTTGTTCAGACAAAATGCTTGAATGACCAAGCTGGGTGCTTCCATCTTGAGCTGGGTTTGCGCTCATCAGTGCACCAGCGCTCACCAACAGCTTGTCAGCGCTCTCCAGCACGCCAGAGCATCAGTGCTTCAACGCCTTCCAATGCCCCAGCGATTTGATCGTCGGCACTCTCCACCGCATTTTCGTCATTCTCAGCACCAGCGTTTGCAGGCTCGCCAGTGATTTCCAGCTCGCCTGCGCACCAGCGCTCGCCAACACGAGCATGTAGGTGAATGCTGGCAAGCCGGAGAACGCTGGTGCACAGGCAACCACAGGTGTGCAGGCGAGCTGGAGAACGCTGGTGCACAGGTGAGCGTGGGCGTGCAGGCGAGCGCTGACAAGCTGGAGAGCACTGGCGTGGATGAGCTGGCGAGCCTGCAAACGCTGGTGCTGAGAATGGCGAAAATGCGCAGGAGAGCCCCGACGATCAAATTGCTGAGGCATTGGAGAGTGCTGATGAGCTGTTGGTGAGCCCTGGTGCACTGATAAGCGCTAGCACGTTGGAGAGTGCTGGCGCCCAGCTGAAGGCCTGGAATGCTGAGAAGGAAGGTGCGTTCTCGAGGGCGAGGGATATTTTGCAACATCACGTGACAGGAACGGTGAAGGCAGGTCAGGAACAGGAATGTGTCCTTTGGAAGGGCAAACATCCATCGTAGGTGATCGCGAGCTGTCCACAGAAGAGTCCAAGACCGAAGTCCGAGGACTAGCGGCAGCATCGTCAGGAGAAGGTCCAGGAACAGCGAAGGTCGAGGGCCAGAAGACGATGGAAGAGGAGGCTCCTCTGCGGGGGAAGGCTGCATTGCTGAAGAGCCAAAAAGGCTTCTCTGAAGGCGTACCTCTAAAAAGAAGGGACGACGCCCTTAAATAACGCAGTAGCAATTTTCTGAAGAGGAGTCTCTATGAGTGGCCTTTCTCGCGAACAAGAGAGGTGATCACTTCGCAGGAGAGACTTGCCTAGGACTATGCTCCGCCCCTGAAGGAAGAGAGACTTAGCAAGGGGGGAGTGTAGTCTAGACGAAGACAGCAACAGCAGTCGGAGTCGATGAAGTGATGAAAAAGATGCAGGAAGTTCTCCCTTGGAAGGGGGAAACAACCCAACACCTGGGGAAAAAAACTGTCCCTTGGAAGGGAAGGTAGTCCAACCCCTTGTGGCAAACCTCCTAGCAGCGCTCTAAGATGATCTTCCAAGAGGAAGCGTAGCCAGAGGTAGTTCCTTGAAGATGAAGTGCTGATCAGGAGCTGCCAAGGGCATACTTCTAAGGAAAGGGGATGACGCCCTCTGATGTCCGGCCTTAGCAGATTCCCCAGGCATGAACGGAACAGCTCTACTTCGTCGGCTATCTAAGTCGAAAGAAGAAGAACTGCATCGCTAACCGATGAAAAATAAAATAAATTATGTAACAAAAAACTCCCTAGGGAGGAACACCTAGTCCGCGACGGGAAAGGAGACCACCGAGAGAACAACATAAAATAAGAACTGTGCACTCCCCTCCCCGACATCGACGGGAGAAGGAGAGTGGAGTGTAACTGTAATAAAATGAAGTTTTTATGATAAAACAAAGTTTTATAAATACTTACCTGGCAGTTATATATATATAGGTAGTCTCTGTCGTCCGGCAGAATTTTTCAAAACTCGCGGCAACCCCCGTGTGGTGGTTGTGCGGTTAGGTGGTTAACAACCCTTACAGGGTGGTACTTGGAATCATTCCCTTTTTCTGTTCCGCAGATCATCTTTGCCCGACCTGTTACATTCTTTGTTCGTGATAAATATGCCCTGAGGGCTCTAACTGGGCAGAGGAGCCTCTCCTCCTCTTGACCCACCACATTTGTGAGGTTAGGAACCGCAAACGTCCCCGGCCAGGGTTTGGATGGGTTCTCATTCTTAGTGAGGAAGTCGATCCTTAACACACATACTGCCCCATCCTGGTTAAAGCCCACCTGCTTCTCAATAGCGGGAATCTCGCTGACCCTTTTTGGTGTGGTCAGAGCCATCAGGAAGAGGGTTTTCTTAGTAGCATCTCTAAGGGTCGCTTGTGAGATGGGTTCAAACTTCCTGCTGCATAAGAACTTGAAAAACCACATGCAAATTCCAAGCTGGGGGTCTTAACTGAGTCTGCTTAGTTGTTTCAAAAGACTTTAAGAGATCTTTCAAGTCTCTATCCTGCGTTAAGTCTATGCCTCTGTGCCTACAGACAGCCGAAAGCATACTCCTGTACCCTTTAATGGTGAATATGGCCAGCTTACAGTCTTGCCTGAGGAACAACAGAAAATCAGCTATCTGGCTCACAGAGGTAGTGGTTGAAGACACTTTGTGCTGCTTACACCACGATCTAAAGGTCTCCCACTTCGATTGGTAGACTCTTTGTGAAGAGACCCTCCTTGCTCTGACAATAGCTCTTGCAGCTTATGTAGAAAAGC
This sequence comes from Palaemon carinicauda, assembly GCF_036898095.1. Lineage (NCBI taxonomy): Eukaryota > Metazoa > Arthropoda > Malacostraca > Decapoda > Palaemonidae > Palaemon > Palaemon carinicauda. The sequence goes on from NC_090736.1 coordinate 93,526,459, forward strand.
CTCTCGCTCTGACAAGCTTCTCGATAGTCTGAAGGCAGTCAGTTGTAGAGCGAGGGGGTTTGGATGATACCTCTCAAAGTGGGGCTGTTTGAGAAGCTTTGGACTTGTAGGAAGGCTTCTCGGAAAGTCCACTAACATGTCCACCACCTCTGTGAACCATTCTCTTGCTGGCCAGAATGGAGCTATCAAGATCATTCTTCCTGCCTCGAGGAGAGCGAATTTCCTGACGACTAGATTGATGATCTTGAACGGGGGGGAACGCATAGATGTCTATCTCTGTCTAGTCCATCAAGAAGGCGTCTGCTGCTATTGCTTCCTCGTCCGGGACTAGGGAGCAGTAGTTGGGGATCCTTTGTTCTGGTTGGAGGCAAAGAGGTCTATTGAAGGCCTCCCCCATAACTTTCACAGCCTCTGGCAAACTTGATGGTTGAGGGTCCATTCTGTGGGTAGAACCTGCCCTTTCCTGCTGAGCATGTCTGCTCTTACATTCTTCTGTCCCTGCACGAATCTTGTTAAAAGCTTTACGCTGTTCTCCTTCAACCAAAGAAGGAGCTCTGTTGCTGTTTCGAACAGGGACAGAGAGTGAGTTCCCCCTTGTTTTCTGATGTAAGCCAAGGCCGTGGTGTTGTCCGAATTGACCTCCACTATCCTCCCCGAAACGGAGTCTTTGAAGGCCTTCAGTCCTAACAGAATGACCATCAACTCTTTCCTGTTGATGTGTCATACGTTCTGTTCCGCTCCCCAAGAGCCTGAGACCTTCTTGCTTCCCAGTGTTGCTCCCCATCCTGACTCCGAAGCATCTGAGAACAACACTAGGTCTGGGTTCTTCCTGAACAGGGAGATTCCTTCCCCTAAAATCGATGGATCCAGCCACCAACTCAGATGACTTTTGGTTTCTGCTGGAATGAGGAAGGAAAAGGAGTCCTCCTGATTCTTCCTGTTCCACACTCTTGAAAGAAAGTGTTGAAGAGGTCTGAGGTGCAGTCTTCCCAGAGCGACAAACTGCTCGAGCGAGGAGAGGGTGCCCACCAAACTCATCCAATCCCTCGCTGAGTACTTCTGTCTCCCCAGGAATTCCTGAACCTTCCCGAGGCATTTGGTCTGCCTTTCTTGGGAGGGAGAAGCCCAAAAACGAACTGAGTCCAGAACTATTCCCAAATAAAGAATCGTCTGAATCGGTTCGGTCTGGGACTTCTCCTTGTTGATGACGAGACCCAGTTCCAGGGCCATCATAAAAGTCTTGCGTAGGTCCTCCAGAGATTTCTTCTTCGACCGGGAGCTTATCAGCCAGTCGTCCAGGTATAGGGATACTCTTATCCCCTCTTGATAAAGCCATCCTGCCACGTTTGCCATTACTCTGGTGAAAACTTGAGGAGCCGTGTTGAGGGCGAAGCAAAGGGCCTTGAACTGGAAACACTTGCCCTGGACCATGAATCTTAGGAACTTCCTTGAAGTCGGATGGATGGGGATGTGAAAGTAAGCATCCTGTAAATCCAGAGACACCATACAGTCCCCTGGACGTACCGCTGCCAGCACCGACTGAGTCATCTCCATGGTAAATTTTGTCTTTTCCACAAAGACGTTCAGAGCGCTGACATCTAAAACGGGTCTCTATCCACCCGAGCTCTTGGGTACCAGAAACAGGTGATTGCAGAAACCTGGGGGAAGATAGTTCCAGAACCGGTTCTATCGCTCCATTCTCCAGCATCTGGTTCACCAGATCCAGTAGCGTCCCTTGTTTCACGGCGTTCGAGTACTGCGCCACTAAGGCTAGAGGTGTATTTGAAAGCGGAGGCTTCTTGTATCCCTCTCTGATGACTGAGAGGGACCAGGCGTCTGCCCCTCCTTTCTTCCAGGCATGCCAAAAAAGTGACAGCCTTGCTCCTACCGCTGTCTGCAGGACTTTAGCTTCCTCTCCTGGGGCAGGACCTGAACGAACCTCTATTTGTTCTACTGCCCGACTCCTGCCTTCTTCCCCGGAAGTCTGTCCTCGTAGGAGCTCTACCCCGAAAGGGCTGCTGAAGTTTCCCTTCCTCTCTCTTCAGTGACGAAGGAGTCACTGGTAAAGGCTTCCTTGCGGAGCGTGACAGGTGGTCTTGTGTGGCCTTTTGCGCTAGCGAAAGAGTAATGTCCCTGACCAGGGACTCAGGAAAAAGATGCTCCGAGAGAGGGGCGTAAAGAAGTTCAGCCTTCTGCGCGACCGTAAATGCTCTGGATGTGAATGAACATAAAAGGGGCCTCTTCTTTAAAACTCCTGCAGAAAATAGGGAAGCCAACTCATTTGACCCCTCTCTAAGAGCCTTGTCCATGCAGGCCATAATACTAGTAAGGTCTTCTGTTTCTTCTAACCGTTCCCTTTTCCTGGCCAGCGTACCCAGAGACCAGTCCAAAAAGCTGAAGACTTCGAAGGCTCGGAAGATTCTCTTGACGAGGTGGTCAAGCTCTGATATAGACCACATAACCTTAGCCGAGTTAAGGGCATGTCTTCTAGAAGAGTCTACAATGCCAGAGAAGTCCCCCTGGGAGGAGGAAGGCATTCCCAGGCCCAGAGCTTCTCCAGTCTCGTACCACATGCCCGCCTTAGATGCAAGTCGAGCTGCTAGAAACAAGAAGGTGGTCTTCTTGCCTACGCTCCTTCAGCAAGTCATCAATTCTAGCGAGAGCCTTCCTAGCCGAGATGGACAGCTTTATTTTGATGAAAGCCGACAGATTTTTGGCCTTCTTTCTGCTAAACTGCGACTGAGGAGAACGAGGAGCAGCAGGTTGAAACTCCTTCCTGTACAGCTCAAGGAGGGAGCGAGAGAGAACCTTATAATCCGCAGCCGCGTTAGCAGGCTTATCCTCATCCTCTGAAATATCCTCTAGATCTTGCCCTACTTCCAACACAGTCTCTCTTTGGGCTGAAGGTACTAAGTAGGAGGTTCCTTTAACATGCCGATCAGTACCAATTCAACTAGCATAAAGATCACTTCCTTCCAATAGCAAATCATCGGATGTATCCTGTTGGCGAGGGCTGAATGCATCCTGACACCGGGAGACGCGTGTGTCCTGGCGCCGCGTGCTGGAGGTGTCCTGGCGTCGCGCGCTAGAAGCGTCCTTGAGGCGGGAGGAGGATGCGTCCTGGCGCCGAGAGATGGAAGCGTCCTTGCGACGAGAGCTGCATGCGTCCTGGTGTCGCGAAACGGAAGCGACCTGGCGTCGCGAGCGAGCGAGAGACGGAAGCGTCCTAATGACAAGAACCGCAAGCGTCCTGGCGGCGAGTCGAGGAAGAAGAAGCGCGGTATCGAGCGCTTGACGAATCGCGCCGCGGTTCCCTGGGAGAGGAGTGACACTTTTTGTCCTGCAAGGGAGAGGTGCTCCGTTCTCTCTTAGAGGCCGATTTCTTAATCGGTAAAGTGTCGTCCTTACGCCTGCCCGACTGGGGGGGAGGGCGGCTAAAAGCTTGTACCAGAGAAAACGGTTGTTTCTGCATAACCGTCATGAAAGACTTAGCGACTGCTGCTGGGTCCTGCAATTCCGAAGGTGATGGCTGCCGAGTAACACTGGTCGTAGGAGAGGGGTCTCTCGTCACCTAAAAGAAGAGGAGATCCCTCCTTCCTTCCATCTCTAGGCTTTGACCTTTTCGCTGGAACGGTATCCCAGTCATCCTCAGAAGGAAAAGGTTCCGGGCTACTTGATAGGAGAGAGCGAGAACGGGTCTGGTCAGCTTGTTTCCACCTCCTCTTGGTCGGTCTTGAAGCCTTATACAGTGGAACCTCTACATACGAATTTAATCCGTTCCAGAACCAACTTCGGATGTAGAAAATGTTCGGATGTCGAAACGAATTTTCCCATAAGAATACATTGAAATAGGATTAATCCGTGGTTGAGCCCAAAAACCTATGATAACTTCTTAATAAACTACTACACATAATTTTCCCATGAGAATAATGAACACTAAATTAGATAATAGACATGTAAATAAGAAGAATTAGCAAAAAATGATAAATAAGAAACAGGTTTTTAGCGTCACTTTACCTTAGAAACTCCAGCGCAGGTGTTGTTAGTCTTGCTACGCAGAGAGGAGACGGACGGGCGGCGAGGAGGTAGAGAGGTTAACTACGATAAACGTACACAACCGTAACTTATTCTAACTTACACTAAGTGAACTTTAACATAACTTAGCTTATTTTTTTTTTATTTTTATATTTTATATTTTTCTTTACATTTTCTTTTTTTCTTTTTGATGATTACGTAATTTTAATCACTTTCACTCTCTACACTTAAAACTGTCTGAATTTCTTTCGCTTCACTCTTTTCCGTTTTCTTTGTTTCACTTTCTTCCGCTTCACTCTTTGCCGTTTTCTTCGAATCACTTACATCCTCTTCATCACGAGTTCGCTTCGCAGTTTTTTTAAAGAAATTTTCGATAGATAATTGCTTGGTACGGCTTTTCAGAATGTTTCGAAAGTGAGTTAGGCAAACATCATCGAATTGAGAAACTACACGACAAACCTGCAATTTCTTTGGATGGTATTTGTCGATGAAGTCGACCACGTCTTGATACTTTCCTAACACCTCTTTTATATGCGCCGAACCCAACACATGTTCTACCTCCTCGCTCCCTTCCTCGTCATCACTCATGTGCTCCGACATAGCATGGAGTTCCTTGAGCTCATCCGCGGTAAGTTCGTCGTGATGTTCGGCGACGAGTTCCGTAACGTCATCTGCGTCGACCTCCAGACCCATGGACTTGCCAAGGGAGACGATTTCCTCTACGGCTTCCGCTGCACCGACCACGGGATCAGGTTCGGGGTCAAAAACCTCGAAATCTCGGGGAGAAACTGCATCAGGCCACAGCTTCTTCCAGGCAGAATTGAGGGTCCGTCGAGTTAATCCCACCCAAGCCTGATCTATGATCTTCAAGCAGTGCACGATGTTGAAGTGGCCCCTCCAAAATTCACGCAAAGTTAAGTTGGTGCTTTGCGTGACATTAAAGCACTGCCTAAATAAGTGCTTGGTGTACAGCTTCTTAAAATTAGAGATGACTTGCTGGTCCATGGGCTGGAGTATAGAGGTGGTATTCGGTGGAAGATACAGCACCTTTATGAACTTGAATTCATCGAAGATATCATCTTCAAGTCCGGGGGGGGGGGGGGGGGTGAGCGTGTGCATTGTCAAGGCATAGCAGGCACTTTAAAGGCAATTTCTGTTCATGAAGATACTTCTTCACAGAAGGGCCAAAAACTTGGTTAACCCATTGCACAAAGAATTGCCTAGTGACCCAGGCCTTCGAGTTGGATCACCAGAAAACATGAAGCTGATCCTTATCGACGTTGTGTGCTTTAAAGGCCCTAGGGTTCTCTGAATGGTAAACCAGTAAGGGCTTGACTTTAAAGTCCCTGCTAGCGTTGGCACATAAGGCAAGAGTCAACCGATCCTTCATCGGCTTATGCCCAGGCAATTTCTTCTCTTCGGCAGTGATGCAGGTTCGACTCGGCATCTTCCAAAACAGCCCAGTTTCATCAAATTTAAACACCTGCTGCTCTACGTAGCCTTCCTCCTGCACGATCTTTTCGAAGTTCTTGACAAAGTCAGCTGCAGCCTTTGTGTCCGCACTAGCAGCCTCTCCGTGGCGAACAACTGAATGAATCCCGGACTGTTTCTTAAATTTCTTGAACCAGCCACGAGATGCCTTGAAATCATCTGAGAAAGGCTCGGTTGAACTCTCCCCAGCATCACCCCCAGAGCTCTCCTCCTTCAAGTCCGTAAAGATGGCGTGCGCCTTCTCGCAGATGACGGTCTCAGTGATGGTGTCGCCAACGATCTCTCTATCCTTAATCCACACTAGTAGAAGTCGTTTCATCTCTTCTATGATAGGGGTACGGCGTTTGGAAATTATGGTGATCCCCTTAGAAGGTTTCACTGCTTTAATAGCTTCCTTCTGTTTAAGGATTGTCGAGATCGTCGACATATTACGGCCATACTGTTTAGCAAGTTCACTCACGCGGACGCCACGCTCATGTTTTTCAATAATTTCCTGCTTAATTTCTAAAGAAAGCATTTCCTTCTTCCTTTTCTCACCACTACCACTGGCAAAACTAAGCCTTTTAGGACCCATACTTTACGTAAATTACCGTTAAAGGATGCACGTAAAAAATCACGATTAAAACAGAGTTAATAGCAGAACGCACAGTGCACAACCGCAAGAAGCCGACGAGAACAGAGGACTGACCCAAGCCCCGCTAATTGAGCGTCCCTCCGAGGTCGATGTGCTGCCTTCTATCGGCGGAAATAAAAAACACTTCAGGCGCTATGAGCACCGACTACGCGTACGAGTATTGTTTACTTCGGGTGTCGAAAAAAACATTCAGGTGTAGAGTCGGAACGTGTTCGAATTGTACTTCGCGTGTCGAAAAATTCGGATACAACCGGTACGACGAAAATTGCTTACTTCGTGTGTCGAAATAAAATTCGGGTGTAGAGTCAAAAATTTGCTCGAATTTTACTTCGGATGTTGGAAAATTCGGATGTAGAGGTTCCACTGTACTGCCATCTGCGTTAGGAGAGGGGTTCGGGGAAGACACCGTGACACGCCTTTTCCGTGGCGGTCATGAGCAGCCTGGGAAAAAGCAACAGGACTGCTTGAGGCGACGGATGACCGAGGATACATACCTTTCACTCCCTTGCGGCCGTCAACGTACCTTCTCCCTTGGTCCTGGGAGCTTGGTAGAGGTCTAGACCTAGGGGCGTGACAGGTTCGACAGTCGCCACCTCCACTGCACTTTCACAAGCACTAATTCCACTTGCACTCTTACCTTTCAAGGCTGAAAGCTGGTCTTTAAGAGCCTTCATCTAAGCCGCCATACTGGCGTACTGAGGGTTATCCGTAGTTATCGTTCCTGTAGAAGAGGCAGGGGCTACTACCTTAGGAGAAGGTTCAACTTCTACAGAAGAATTAATTAAGGGATCAAAGGAAATATCTATGCTAACCTCTCTAGCAGACTTAGATTTAGATCTCGAAGCCCTCCTGGCTTTATCTAACTCTAACTTACGCACATAGCGTTTCATACCCAACCATTCTTTCTCGCTTAAAACCTCACATTCCTTGCACCTTTTATCAAGGGCACATTCAAAACCCCTGCACCCCAAACAAACAGTGTGAGGGTCTACCAAAACTTTTGGTAACCTCACCTTGCATTCTTCATTCACAAAAACACGTAAATGAAGTTTATCAGTCATCGTAAACAAACAAATAGCCAAAGAATAATCACAAATGTGATTGCCAAAACCCCAGGTCAGTGTACTTCACCAAAAAATAAGTCTGGTACAGCGACACAGGGAAAGCTAACGAAAAACTCCAATGACGGACCAACGATGTTGTCAGTCCAACCGGCAGAGATGATCTGAGGAACAAAAAACGGGAATAATTCCAAGGGTTGTTAACCACCTAACCGCACAACCACCACACGGCGGTTGCCACGAGTTTTGAAAAATTCTGCCAGATGTCAGAGACAATAGCTATATATATATTACTGCCAGGTAAGTTCTATTCGTAAAAACCCCTGCACCCCAAACAAACCGTGTGAGGGTCTACCGAAACTTTCGGTAACCTCACCTTGGATTCCTCATTCACACAAACTCGAAAATGAAGTTTATCAGTCATCGTAATAAAAAAAAAAAAACAGCCAAAAGAATAAATCACAAATGCGATTGCCAATCCACAGGTCAGTATACGTCACCAGAAAATAAGTCCAATATAGCGACACAGGGAAAGCGAGCGAAAAACTCCAATGGCGGACCAACGATGTTGTCAGTCCAACCGGCAGAGATATCTGAGGAACAGAAAAAGGGAATGATTCCAATTACCACCCTGTAAGGGTTGTTAACCACCTAACCGCACAACCACCACACGGTGGTTGCCGCGAGTTTTGAAAAATTCTTCCGGACGACAGACACTATAGCTATATATATATAACTGCCAGGTAAGTTCTATTCATAAAAATAAGAATTACAATTATCTAAATCAGCTAAAAATATTCACTAATCGGAAGAACCACTGGATCCTCCGGCGGGAAGTGTTTAACATGGTGAAGAGATTGAAAAGTTAAATTACAAACAATTATAATTTCATTTAAATAATTAAGAAAAACAATTGAAAGAAGAACCTAACCCGCAAACGGGAAAGGTGCTCCCACCGTTAGTATACTGTCGGAAGCCCAGATGCAATGATCAATGTTGGAGGCTTGGGGGTTCTTACTTCTGGAAGTCTATGCTCTATTACTCTTTCTTTCCATTCTTCAGGTTTATAGGCATCCAGGTTTCTTGGTGCTTTTCCACATAAAGCCCCAGAAATCATACAATTATCAATTTTTATGCTGCCTTTTTTTTTTTTTTTTTTTTTTTTTGCTTCGAAAGCAATCTCAAAATTTGAAAATATTACCCAAGCTTCCTAAGAGCCTTTACTACTGTTAAGTTACATGAAAATTTCTTTGATTGGCCCCAATTTATAAAAGGCTTCATGAATTGTATCATAACTACAATCAATTGGAATGTTTTCTAAATAGAGAATTTTCACATTTTTCGTTGGATCTGGAATTGTGCCAGAACCAAAGAGTAAAGTATTACTGTTATCATTATTATAAATACAATTTTCTGCCAGTGCCGATAAATTGTCTGTAATAACACTGGACGAAGAAGTATTGTTTGAGAAATCCTTTATATTGCAGAAGTCGTCTACAGAATTTTTCTTATTTACACAAGCAGAGGTCGTCATCTGTGTCTGGAGCTCACCACCTGATCCAGGGGTATGGGGAACATTACGTTTACTCACTAATTTTTTTGGGGGAAGGGAAGGGTTAAAATAATAATGAAAAAAAAACAATGGAAAAAAATAAATATAAGGGAAAGAAAATAATAAGACTGTCTCAAATCCCAAAGAAGACCCCATTAACCTTTCATGGAATTAATTTCTCCACCAATGACACCTGCAAGAGCTGGTTTCCTAATGTCCACTCCCTACCCTACCACAAAGGAATGGTACCACTATGATTAGAGTGGCTCAAGTGTATGCCAAACCTGCTTGATGGGACTGAGAGTATTATCATTATCATCATTATTACTTATTAAGCTGCAACCCTAGTTGGAACAGGAGGATGCTATACCCCCAGGGGCTCCAACAGGGAAAATAGCCCAGTGAGGAAAGGAAACAAGGAAAAATAAAATATTTTAAGAAGAATAAGTACATTAAAAAAATAGCTCCTATATGAAATATAAAAACTTTAACAAAACAAGAGGAAGAGAAATAAGATAAAATAGTGTGCCCGAGTGTACCCTCAAGCAAGAGAACTCTAACCCAAGACAGTAGAAGAACATGGTACAGATGTTATGGCACTACCCATGACTAGAGAACAATGGTTTGATTTTGGAGTGTCCTTCTCCTAGAAGAGCGGCTTACCTTAGCTAAAGAGTCTCTTCTACCCTTACTATGAGGAAGGTGGCAGCTGAACAATTACAGTGCACTAACCCCTTGGGTGAAGAAGAATTGTATGGTAATCTCAGTGTTGTCAGGTGTATGAGGACAGAGAATATGTAATGAATAGGCCATTACAAGAATACAATCATCACCACTTTAATCATTGTGGCAGGCAAACCGGACAGAATGCTGAGAGTCCTATCTCTATGAAACCGGCCATCCCCAGGAATTCAAAGGCCAGGTTTTTTGTTCGAGAATAGTCCCATGTGCCAGTAAGGAAATACTGACACTCCTATATATCCAAACATTATTGGGTAGTTAGCAAGAACACCACAGCTCCCACAATGGATTTTGAAAAATAAATTCCAATCCTGGATACGATGTCCCCTAAAAAATCTGGACAGTGAAATGGGTAAGAGAGTTTTGACAGCAAGGTTGAGGACAGTTTATGAATATGAAGGAGAATGAAGCAATTATAAGTAAAAGAAATAGAACGAGAGAAATTTAGTCAAACTGAGAAAAAGGAAATTCCCCAATTTGAGAAGCCTCTTGCCCTCAATGACTTCATCAAGGCATTCTCTCAATAAGAGGGCACAGATCCTGAAGGTCCTGGCCTCAGAAAGATACATGAGCTTTGTTTTGCTCAACAGGCATGATGTAGGTAATAAATCAATGGAGTTACATCCTACTGGTGGTCTCTGGCTCGTATGAGGTAGAAACTATGAGGCACAGGTCCCGAAGGGTTTGGCATCACAAAGCTCCAAGAGCTTTGTTGTGCCCAACAGACATGATCTCAGCAATAACCACGAAGAGTTATAGCCTACAATACTCGTCGATGAGAGAGGCAGCAAGCGGTCAGCCAGCATCACCATCTGCACCAAAACCTCGAGGGGAATTCGTTCACAAGACTTGATTTTTACCCTGAGGGTACAACGGCGAATAGCAGGCACTGTAAGCAGTTGCCTAACTCCTAAACAATTAAATTCTGAAGAGCTTTGCTAGGAATTGGCGAATCCAATCCCATTGGAGGCATCCTCCGGAGGGAAATCAATCAGGTGAAAACCGTCTCTCCCACAGGCAGGAACAGGTGACTAACTTTTGTTGTTGCTGTTGGCAATTCTCCCCATAAGCAGGTAGATTGCTGGACAGTGGGTGGTTAAGGGTAACTCTAAAGTCGCCAAAAACCTGATGAAGGTTAACTCTCCCTCGAGAGGGGAAGTTGTCCAACACCTGGAGGTGGACCTCCGGGCAGTGCTCTATGCTTCCCATCAATGAGCAGAGCTCAAGTTGAAGGTAGGCATCGAATGTTGCCTGTGAAACATGGGCAAAGCTGGTTTCTGGGTTTTCCCCAAAGGAATTTCCCTTATGACTGGAAGCCCCGAAGGGACCCAGTCTGCCTCTGTACTCATTCCTACACCTTAACTATAGGAACAAAGGTGAGCAGAAGTAAACGGATTTTGGGCGAAGCAAAAAATCTATTTTTGGGTGAGATAGCCATGTCATCCTGATGGAAGGTTCCTTTAAGTAGATTCCTAGGGTATATTTGACTACAGTGATATTCCCAGAGAATTTAACTTAAGGTCTCCAGAATTCTAGCTCCTGGTGCGAATATCCTTAAAGTTTCCTTTCAGGATATCACATAATATCAGGGGACGTATTCTTGCCACGCCACATAGCAATCTGCACCCCGCATAGCATTTACGCTTCGAGGGGGAAAAGTGGCAAAATAAAAGAGGAGCCGTTAATAAGGTTCCCTTCCTCCATTACTGTTTGAGTACACAGATGGCGCCATAATCGCCGCCATCTTTATTCCTTGTAGCGTTGAGCTGGTACTTATAGATACAGCATTATTGGGAGGGATCCTGCCAAGGCCTTTCATAGAAAGGAGGGCGGGTCCATCAGGACGACATGGCTATCTCACCCAAAAATAGATTTTTCACTTCGCTCAAAATCCGTTTTTTGGGCTCAAGCCATGTTGTCCTGATGGAAGTTTACCAGAGCATTAAAGTATCCGTGGATTTCCCAGTTGTGCCTTAAACCTCAAGACAATATTTCTTTGGTCATTTAGACCTTAGAAACCTATGACATTACCATTATATGTCATTACTTCTAATCATGAACCATGTTAGTGCTTCCTGCCCCCTACAGGGAAGAGTCATGCTAGACTCGGGAAAAAGTCTCGAAGTTTGCATATTTCATATGACCAACCTAGTAACCAAAAGGGCATACAGGTCTCACTGTATGCCTTAAGCCAAAGTTTGTATTGATAAACCCTACATGGGTACATGTAAGCCACCGTAGCATCCAAGGTATATCAGCTTAGCTGTATACCACAGCAGACACGTTTCTATCTGTATCAGAACAAGGTAAGCCTGGCCAGAAAAGGTTTGTTTACGTATAGGAACAAATTTACTATATTTGTTCAATGTAATTATGCAGAAGAGAAAAGAATAAAAGTAATGCTCAGACATAACTTTATTTATATATAAGTTTATATATGTTTAGGGCGAAATAAGACGCACAAAACCATTAAACATTTATTGTCAAACAATAATGCAAAATTCAGCATACATTTCATACTAATGTAAAAAATGCAAGTGAAATAGAATTTACAAACATAGATCAAACAAAATCAAATCAGAAATACTTGTTTTACCTGAAAAATTAGAGTTTTTATGATAAAACAAAGTTTTATGAATACTTACCAGGCAGTTATATATATATATAGCTTAATCTTAAACATTCGGCAGAATTTTTCAAAAATCGCGGCAACCACCGTGTGGTGGTTGTGCGGTTAGGTGGTTAACAACCCTTACAAGGTGATACAGTAGGGTCCCGAATTATGCGTGTTCGAATTATGCGATTCCCCATTTATACGGTCGGTTGTTTAAAAAAAAAAAAAATTGTTTCAGCAAAGCTGTTCAAAGTCTGCAAGTCAAGCACTACAAAATATATAAAATCTATTGTCTTTTTAGGTATATTGGTAGCCCTAAATACAGTGCTTGATAATAAATTTTACCAAATGGTGTTTATCTTACATTTTATCAACATAATTTCATAATAAATAGCCTATTTAAGGAAAAAAATTCCATATCAACAATGAAATCAACTTTTAACTATGCGAATCCAGCTGACAAAATGTAAACAGAATTGTGGTTACATTCTCGGCAATCTTTATCTTTCTCTAACCTATTTAAATGGTATTGTTAATGAAGGTATATTCAAGCATTATTTTTATTTCGTATAGAACATATAAAAGCTTTAGTTTTCCCTGTGGGTATTCAAGGTTTTCACACGTAGGCTGGGTTCGTTTATCGGCAGTGAATAGCGTAAACTTCGGTAACAAGTCGGCAATATTTTGTAATCTTCTAAACAGTATAGATTTGCTTTACAATTATTTGTTTTGTATAGTACAAGGTGTAATTATAAAATACTCTCTCCAAGAGAGAAAGAGAGTGAAAGACTCAAATATCTCTCTCTCTCTCTCTCTCTCTCTCTCTCTCTCTCTCTCTCTGTATGTGTATAAGAAATAAAATGTTAGTTCACATATTGCAACCTGAGTTTAAGAATGAAATTAACATGACTATTATTAGTTGCGGTGATCATTTCCTCGCTTCAAGTGGTACAAGAAACAAAAACATGGCATTCGATTACAACAGCTGATCTCTCTCTCTCTCTCTCTCTCTCTCTCTCTCTCTCTCTCTCTCTCCGGTGTTATACAATACTTACATATACTGTGGATGAAGAACCCAAAATAGGTTTTATTAAAAAGCGTCATTTAAATATGAAACAAAAAAAATTATACCGCGTATAAATCCATTTCAATCGTAGCTTAAAATATGACATCCAATTTCGTCAGCAAACCGCTATATTTAGGAAACTTCACTTTATTCTAGAAAATTGCTACTCTTTAAATAGTAAATGTGCTTTAAGAAGACCCTGTACTTTTGTTTTAAATTTCGGAAATTTTTTATAAATCGAGTATTGCTGACTTATTTTTGTTTAACTTTTGGCTGTGATCAGATCAGCTGATGTGTAGCTCTCGCTCTCAAGAATATGAGCGTACGAATACAATAACAAAGCATTGTTTATACCATTTCTTAACTTATTCAAACCATCTATACAGTTAATATTACATAAGCACCAATGTCTTATAACCTATCATATTTATTGTTTAGTACATTTAAAACCATCATCTCTCTCTCTCTCTCTCTCTCTCTCTCTCTCTCTCTCTCTCTCTCTCTCTCTCTCTCTCTCTCTCGGATACCTTTCGCTACCCCCCTCATTTCTTACCTCTCTCTATATCTCCAACAAATGAAATCTTTGTTGTTTCTCAAAGTTCAGTTTTATTAAAAATCAATCATGATTAAATTTTCCTTACTTCTCCAATCTCGCACCATCTCTATCATATCGAACGTTCTAGCGGTAACCCAATTGTTCGATGACTTTAAAAACTGGCCTAGGACTTTCTTCTTTTTTTACCTTTTTCCAAATGGTTTCATAATTGAGGTGGGTACAAGTTCACTTATAACTGCAGCTAAGAAAAGTATTTTGGATATGGAAAGGACAATTATCTTTTGTAACAGTTTAGAATTATCGTAAATTACCATACTGTTAATAGCGGCTCTTTGCTATTGTTGATTAAACGTATGAAAAAAAGTTTTCCTGCTTTTCTACGACTTTAGGAATTTATATGGATACGGTAAGTAAAATATTTGTAATAACAATGTTTACTAAATGCTTTTAATATCAATAGTTATCACTTTGATCATGTGTGTTTAATGCGTTCGTTTGTTTATTATGATCGAAGATGGAGCGTACAGTAAAAAAATGGAAGGTTTCTGTTTCAGGCGGCGTCATAAAGGAAAACGTTTTTTCATTTATTTTGAAGTTCTTAGAAAAATCAAGTAGAACAACATTGGTAATAACAAAATCATCATATAAAACTAACCTATACACAGATGTGTAAATGCGTTCGTTTCTTCGTTATGATCAGAGATAAACGTAAACAAAACAATGGTCGTCATTTTTCATTGTGCTTTTTGGCGTGTTTAGGAAACTCGTGATATAAAATCTCCTTTATTTTGATAATTTAGGATTTTCAATGATACAACAAAAGCTATTCTATACAGTGATGGTTTTGCTATTCACCAGTTGTCTTATACAATAGATTATGACAAACATTAAAATTTGTCTGTATTTTGGGTCGTGTTGTAACGGGAAATATACAGTGTTTACACACATCCTGCTTGTAACTTTAACCTTTTTTTCAAGTTATTAGAACTTTAAAGTATATTAAATGCTTGATTTATTTACAAGAACAATTTGATATTTTAGAATAATACAGTATAGTACATAGAAAGTATTAGAAATGGGTGGTAAACACGTTTGAATAGGCAAGTTGCTGGTTGCCATGGCCCAAATGTAATTATTTCTGTTAGTTGTGTGTTTCGAAATATGCGATTTTCGATTTATACGAGGTCATTGATCGACCAAATTCTCGCATAATTCGGGACCCTACTGTACTTGGAATCATTCCCGTTTTCTGTTCCTCAGATCATCTTTGCCCGACCTGTCTCCTGAGGGGAGGTGGGTGGGCCTTAAAATATATATATAACTTTGTTTTATCATAAAAACTCAATTTTTATTAATAGAACTTACCTGGCAGATATATATATATATATATATATATATATATATATATATATATATATATATATATATGTATATATATATATATATATATATATATATATATATATATAGCTGATTCACACATTTGGAGGAGGGAGACAGACAGTAAACATCGTTGGGGAAACAACAAAAAGTTGTAGGATAAAAAACACACCTTGATTCCTTACCTGCTAAGGTAGCTGACTTCAAAGGTTCGTGCCTCTTGAGTCGCTTTTCCTTAGGAGTGTCAGCCAGGAGTGGACCTGTCATGCTGAAAATAATTCAATCGAGTCTGTCAACGGGGTGAGACCAACAACTTGACTAGACTTCAGAACTACCTTCGCCCCTTATATTAAAAACTGCAACCTTACTAAAATTAACCACCTAACCTTGCAGAATAGATATAAACTATCTATCTAGACTGAGGGTACTGTACCACAAGTCGACGTCCTCAGACAACCATAAAAGCACCAACCCACACACAGGTATACAAAATCTAAGGTTGAGGGGAGGTAGTAACTCCTTTGCCTAATACAGAAGCCGTAGCTACGTATGGGCCCAAGGTGTAACACCCTTCATAATCCACTCTTACCTCTCCGAGGTAATGAGAGGCGAACACAGAGTTGCTTCTCCAGAACGTTGCATCCATAATTTGCCTAACTGACATATTCTTACGATATGCCAGCGAAGTAGCAATAGCTCTCACTTCGTAAGCCCGTACTTTCAAAAAGCCGAAGTGCTCTTCCTCACACAAGAGCTGAGCTTCTCTTATAGTCTCCCTCAGGAAAAGAGACAAAGCATTCTTTGAAAGGGTTTTTTGCGGATCTTTCACTGAGCACCATAAGGAGTTAGATGCGCCTCTAACATTCTTAGTGTGAGACAAATAGGCTCTAAGGGCTCTAACTGGACAGAAGAGCCTCTCCTGCTCTTGACCCACTAGATTAGTGAGGTTAGGGACCTCAAAAGTCCTCGGCCAGGGTTTTGATGGGTTCTCATTCTTGGCGAGGAAGTCGATCCTTAAAGCACATACCGCTCCATTCTGATTGAAGCCTACAGTATTTGTTTTTCAATAGCATTAACCTCACTTACCCTTTTAGCTGTGGCTAGAGCCATCAGGAAGAGGGTTTTCTTCGTCGCATTTCTAAGAGAAGCTTGCGAGATGGGTTCGAACTTCTTGGTGCATAGAAACTTCAGAACCACATCCAGGTTCCAAGATGGGGGCCTTGACTAAACCTGCTTAGTTGTCTCAAAAGACTTCACGAGGTCTTGCAAGTATGACAAATTCGTAGATAATTTGTATTTTTCCTAACTACACAAACCTTAGCTATTTAATAGGGGTATTACTTTCGGCGTAGCTGAAATGACGAGCCAATAAAATTTAACGAGGGTTTACTACCCACACCGCTAGTTAGCAGGGGTAGGGCCCTCACACACCTGTGATTGAGCTCACTTTGCTTGGAGGTAGGATTTCAAGGGGGATAGGGCTGGCGGCCAAGTTTGATTAAATAGCTAAGGTTTGTATAGTTAGGAAAAATACAAATTATCTACGAATTTGTCATTTGTTCCGTAACTGGAATACAAACCCCGCTATTTAATAGGGGTGACTCACCCATTAGGAAGGGTGGACGTCCCAGCCAGTCTGGCTTTTTGGCTTTGCCCGGGGACTCGTTATTTGAGTGTGTAAGCACTCAAGAAATACGGGGTCCCTGCACCTCGCTAGAACCTTGCTACGCAAGGACTGCGGCCTATACAAACTGTGTATGAAGGTATGAAGAAGTGTGACTCGTCCTAGGAAGTTTTTCTGAAGTTCTTAAGATGGAAACATGATATTTTCATATCAAAATAAATTTTTGAACATACTTACCCGGTGGATATATATATATAGCTAACGTCTCCGACGGTCCGGCAGCAAGTTCAAAACTCGCGGGCGATCGTTGGTTGGGTTGCTGGGTGTACACTAGCGCCACCATTCGCCAGGATACTGTAACTATTCCTCACATCCTCAGGTCTTCTCTGCCTGTAGGGTCTCTAGAGGGGCGGAAGGGAGGGAGTTTAATTATATATATCCACGTAAGTATGTTCAAAAATTTATTTTAATATGAAAATATAATTTTTAAACATTTAACTTAGCCGGTGGAGATATATATATATAGCTGATTCACACCCTTGGTGGAGGGTAAGAGACCAGCAGTAAACATCATAGGAATATAACTCAAGAGTTTTTATATAAAACAAACTTAAGGATTAGTACCTGATAAGGAAGCTGACTTTGATGATACTCTGCCTCATTAGTCCGCTATCCTTATGAAGCCCAGCGATCCACTCAGGGGGCTGAAAGACCTCTAGGAGCTGTCATATCTGGGGTGACCACCCCTATGACAGGACCTCAACCAATACCCTTGATCTGGGCACTCTCAAGAAACAAGTTTGACCACCCGCCAAAATCAAAAGATTACGGAAGACTGTCTCAGTCTCCACATACAACCCAAAAAACAATAGTTGCAAGAGAAGAAAAAAGGTATTAGGATTAAGGGAATGTAGTGGTAGAACCTTCACCCACTACTGCACTCGCTGCTACGAATGGTCTCAACGTGTAGAAGTCCTCACAAAGAGTCTGGACATTCTTTAAATAATGTGAAGCGAACACAGATTTACTTCTCCAATAGGTTGCGTCCATAATGCTTCTTATGGATCGATTTTGCTTGAAAGCCACTGACGTTGCCACTGCTCTGACTTCATGAGTCTTAACTTTCAATAATCTAAGGTCAGTCTCACCACAGTGAGTGTGAGCCTCTCTAATTAAAAATCTGACAAAATATGATGAGGTGTTCTTCGACATCGGTAAGGAGGGCTTCTTGACCAAACACCATAGAGCCTCTGATTCACCTCGTAAATTTTTGGTTCTGTCAAGATAAAATTTAACTGCTCTTACAGGACACAAGACACTTTCAATTTCATTACCAACCACATCCGACAGGTTGGGAATCTCAAAAGATTTTGGCCATGGATGAGATGGTCGCTCATTTTTGGCCAGGAAACAAAGCTGCAAGGAGCATACTGCCTTATTAGAACAGAAGCCGATATTCTTGCTGAAGGCATGCACCTCACTAACTCTCTTTGCAGTAGCAAGACTCACAAGAAAAAGTGTTTTCAGAGTAAGGTCTTTGAGAGAGGCTGAGTGCAGAGGTTCAAATCTCTCAGACATGAGGAATTTAAGTACAACATCCAAGTTCCAGGCTGGAGTCATCATCCGATGCTCCTTGGAAGTCTCGGAAGACTTGAGAAGGTCTTGAAGATCTTTTTTGTTCGATAGATCCATGTTCCTGTGTCTGACCACTGCAGCTAACATGCTCCTGTAACCTTTAATAGTAGAGGCAGAAAAGTTACGGTTGTTTCTAAGGAGTAGCAGGAAGTCAGCGATCTGTGCTATAGTAGTATCGGATGAGGAAACAGAGGTGGTCTTGCACCAATCTCGAAATACCTCCCATTTGGATTGGTAGAGCCTGATGGTAGAAGATCTCCTTTTGCCCTGGCAATAGCTCTAACTGCCTCCTTCGAAAACCCTCGAGCTCTTAGAGAGTCTTTCGATAGTCTGAAGGCAGTTAGACGAAGCGCGGGGAGGCTTTGATGGAATCTTTTCATGTGAGGTTGTCAGAGAAGATCCAACCGCAATGGCAGACTTCTTGGGATGTCCATCAGCCATTGATGTACCTCGGTGAACCATTCCCTTGAGGGCCAGAGGGGAGCAACCAAAGTCAGCCTGGTCCCTTCGTGAGAGGCGAACTTCTGCAGAACTTTGTGAAGGATTTTGAAGGTAGGAAACGCATAAATTTCCAGGTGAGACCAGTCCAGTAAGAACGCATTTATGTGGACTGCCTCTGGATCTTGAACTGGAGAGCAGTAGGTTGGAAGTCTCTTCGTTAACGAGGTCGCGAACAGGTCTATGGCAGGACGACCCCATATCCTCCATAGTTTTTCGCACACCTCCTGATGAAGCGTCCATTCCGTGGAGATGACTTGTCCTCTTCTACTGAGGCAGTCTGCCATCACATTCCTTTCTCCCTGAATGAATCTTGTAAGAAGGGAGATGTTTCTTTCCTTTGACCAAACTAGGAGATCCCTTGCGGTTAAGTAAAGGGACTGCGAGTGGGTCCCGCCTTGTTTGGAGATGTAGGCTAACGCTGTGGTGTTGTCCGCGATTACCTGCACCACCTTGTTTCGAATCAGACCTTCGAAACTTTGCAAGGCCAAACGAACTGCAAGTAGCTCCTTGTGGTTGATATGAAGCTTTACCTGGTCTTTGGACCAAAGGCCCAAGCACTCTAGTTTGCCTAGCGTTGCTCCCCATCCCAAGTCCGAGGCGTCTGAGTACAACACATGGTCTGGGTTCTTGTGGGCAAGAGAGAGACCTTCCTGAAGTCTGAGGTTGACGTCCCACCATTTCAGGCAAGTCTTGACTGTGTTCGTGAGTGGAATTGAAACTGCTTCTAAGCCCTTCTCCTTGTCCCAATGTTGGTTGAGGTGAAACTGGAGAGGGCGTAGATTGAGTCTTCCCAGGGAGACAAACTGCTCCAGTGACGATAGAGTTCCCAACAGGCTCATCCATAATCTTACAGAACAACTGCACTTCTTCTGATAATGATGAATCTTTACGAGGGCTTGCTCTAGTCATGTGGGCGATGGAAAAGCCTGAAAAACTAGACTCCGTATCTCCATCCCCAAATAGAGAATAGTTTGGGACGGAGTCAGTTGTGACTTCTCCTTGTTTACTGGGAGACCTAATTCCTCGGCTAGGTCCAACGTCCATTTGAGGTCCTTCAGACAGCGGTTTAATGATGACGCCCTGATTAACCCGTCGTCTAGGTAAAGGGAGGCTCTGACACCTGACGAATGTAGGAAGCTTGCTACATTCCGCATGAGCTTTGTAAATATTAGAGGAGCAGTGCTGAGGCCGAAGCACAGAGCTCGAAACTGGTACACTTCTTTCCCATACATGAACCTTAGATAACGTTGGAAGGTCGGATGGATAGGGATATGGAAATAAGCGTCCTGGAGATCGAGAGAGACCATCCAATCGCGAACACATTGAGCGCACTCACATCTAGCACTGGTCTCCAGCCTCCTGTGTTCTTTGGAACCAGGAAGAGACGGTTGTAAAAGCCTGGAGATTGATGGTTCAAGACCTTCACCACCGCCCCCTTTTCTAACAAAAGAGACACCTGAAGTTGTAAGGCCTGTCTTCTTGCTCCCTCTCGGTACCTGATAGAGAGATCTATAGGATTTTGAACAAGAGGAGGTTTCCTTAAAAAAAGGAATTTTGTAACCCTCCTTCAACAAGAGGACCGACCATTGGTCCGCTCCCCTTTTCTCCCACGCCTGCCAGAAGTTCTCCAATCTGGCCCCTACTGCTGTCTGAAGCTGTGGGCAGTCAGACTTTGCCACGGCTGGATCTGGGCCCCCTTCTCTTACCTCGTCTTCCATCAAAACGAGAGTTGCCTCTGTTGGAGGCTCTGCCACGAAAGGGAGGAATAAATCTAGAAGCAGGGGTATCCAACTTTGGTTTGCTGCTGGAGAAAGATGATGGCAAAACTTTGCGAGCTGTTTTAGCAACTAAATCATGAGTATCCTTCAAGGCAAGAGATGAAGCTATATCCTTGACAAGCTCTTGGGGAAACAGTGAACGCGAGAGAGGAGCAAAAAGAAGTTCCGACTTCTGACACGGAGTAACTCTCATGGATAGGAACGAGCACAATGACTCCCTCTTCTTCAGTACACCTGCAGTAAAAATGGCAGCAAGTTCGTTAGATCCGTCTCTTATAGCTTTCTCCATATAGGACATAATCTGGACAACAGCATCATTATTAGAAGGTGATACCTTCTTGCTCAAGGCCCCCACCGATCAATCCAAAAAGTTGAAGACTTCAAATGCACGGAAGACTCCCTTGAGTAGATGGTCAAGCTCCGAAGTGGTCCACAACACCTTGGAGCGTCTCATGGCTAGACGACGAGGAGAGTCTACCAGGCTTGAGAAGTCCCCCTGGGCAGAGGCAGGTACTCCCAAGCCGAGAACTTCTCCTGTGTCATACCAGACGCTTGAACGAGAAGCAACTTTAGATGGAGGAAAGGCAAAGGAGGACTTTCCAAGACTTTTTTTGGTCTCCAACCAGTCTCCTAACTGACGCAAAGCCCTCTTAGAAGACCGAGAGAGCACTAACTTCGTATAAGAGGGAGCTGTAGCAGTCAAGCCTAAAGTGAATTCTGAAGGAGGAGAGTGTGGGGCAGCAGGAACAAAATGAGATGGAAAAACTTCTTCAAAAACAGTCATTATTTTCTTAAAATCTAGAGATTGTTGGGCAACTCTAGGTTCCTCTTCTTCCGACAGGATCCCCAACGGTACGTTAGTGGAAAGAGGGTCATCAGCTTCCTCCTCAGAGTAAACTTCATCCCACAGAACGATATTCTTGCGAGAAGGCGAATCCAAAGGAGGTCGAGAAGGCAAAGCTTGACAGCCTACATCAACCTGCCAATGAGTAACAGGCAAGGCAGAAGGGTCGACGTCACATCGTGACTGCAGTGACTGACGCTCGACGTCACGTCGTGACTGCAGTGGCTGACGTCCGACGTCATGTCGTGACTGCAGTGGCTGACGTCCGACGTCACGTCGTGACTGCAGTGATTGACGCTCGACGTCACGGATGAACTGCAAAGACTGACACTCGACGTCACGTCGAGGCTGGCGATCGGCGTCACGTCGAGGCTGGCGATCGGCGTCACGTCGAGGCTGGCGATCGGCGTCACGTCGAGGCTGGCGATCGGCGTCACGTCGAGGCTGGCGATCGGCGTCACGTCGAGGCTGGCGATCGGCGTCACGTCGAGGCTGGCGATCGGCGTCACGTTTAAAAGCTAGGTTAACACTAGGGGTCACGTCAGTGTGATGTAAAGCTTCACGCTTAGATGGCTGATGAAAAGCGGCACGCTTAGCGGAACCGTGACACTCCGCAAGCGAGGGTTCCTGTCGAACAGGAGCTAGACCGTAGGCCTGCATTAAAGTGGACAGCTTCGACTGCATGTCCTGCAACACACTAAAGTTAGGATCCCGAACACAAGGATCAGAACGTGACGTCGGCAACATCAGTTCAGAAACGTCAGCACTGATAACAGGAGCAGCAGCACTCACGTCACGTCTAGAACGCCCAGACAAAACAACGGCACCGTGACTCTGTGAAGGGGCCTCCGGAGCCACAAAATCTGACGTTAAAAATGAACGTTTAGCAGGCGAACCTTCCTCTGATGAAGATATACGTTCTGGACTGCTCCAGTGACTGCAGCCAGGACGTTGACTTTGTTCTGAAGGAACCAATTTCCTCTTAAGAGGTCGTGAAACCTGACGCCAGGATTTCCTACTGACATGAACGACACCGGAGGACGAGGAGAACTTAGTCTCGTCTCTCTTATAATAAGGATGATCGTAAGGAGCAACGTCTGCAACTCGTGAGGGAAGGTCTGTTCGTGGTTTAACACCTATCGTTCCCTTTCATCTTTTGACATTCCTTCTCCCAGGGGTTGGGGAGCTTGAAAGAGGTCTCGGACTGGGCGAACGGCAAGTACGAACAGATGAACCCTCCGCAACACTGAACACATTTTTAACACTTTTCGCACTAACGCTTGTACTTTTTAAAAACTTCACATCGGACATGAGTTGGTTCCTATCTGTAGCCAGCGATTCGACCTTGGCACCAAGAGCATGAATAGCCTTCATCATGTCCTTTAGTGAAGGCTCGTTAGTGCTAGTAGGGGGTTCAGAAACTACCACTACAGGGGGAGGACAAGGTTCAGGGACATGGGGAGAGGAAAATTCTCGAGAATGAGAAGAGCTTCTTCTTACCCTATCTAATTTACGAGTATATTTTTCATACTCTAACCACTCATTATCTGACAAAATGACACATTCATCGCATCGATCCCCCAATTGATAAATCTTACCTCTACAATTGATACAAATAGAATGGGGGTCGATGGAAGCCTTTGGAAGGCGCCTGTTACAGCCTTTAGCACATTTCCTATACACAGGGGAAGGGTCAGCCATATTGGAATGTCCAGAGAGAGATAAAAAACAAAGCAAGGGTCAATGATAGTCAAATAAAAAAAAAGAGTTCAAGAACAATCGAAAGAATAACCAACCAAGCGAAAGCCATAAACCAAAACAAGTACTTCACCAAAGCTGTAGAAACTTGACGTCAGCGCAAGCAAAAAAATCAGTGTTTACGCCACAGCCAGCCGAGAAGAACTGAGGATGTGAGGAATAGTTACAGTATCCTGGCGAGTGGTGGCGCTAGTGTACACCCAGCAACCCAACCTACGATCGCCCGCGAGTTTTGAATTTGCTGCCGGACCATCGGAGACGTTGGCTATATATATATCCACCGGCTAAGTTAAATGTTTAAAATTGTAGCTAGGACTTTCCCAATACCACCTCGTCAGGGTATGGGGACGTAACAGTATTAATCTTAATACTAGGAACACAAGGAAGCATGGTTTACCTGCAGTGGTTTGAGGTCAGCTATGCAGAGAACCCAGGATGCTGCTTTCCCCAAGAGAGGGGATGATGAAGAAAAGAATAAGGACCAGTCAAACCTTTTCATTCATGCAGACTAAAACCAGGTAACAATGCCCTCAACCTTCTGCTACTTGTCCAATAAGGAGCTTGAGGTTTTAAACCAGCTGTTGTGCAGCCACCACAGGGAGATAGAGAAAGTATCGAGCCTCCTGTGGGTCACGTCTTGCAGATAGTGGGCTGTGAACGTTGTTTGACGTTTCCACACCCCCGCTTGAAGAACCTGCTTCACTGAGAAATTTCTTTTGAAGGCCAGGGACGTAGCTATGCCCCTGACATCATGTGCTCTAGGGCGACGTGACGGAGGAGGATCTGGATTCAAGGCCATGTCAATGACCCTATGAATCCACGCAGAGACGGTGTTCTTGGTGACCCTCCTCTTATTCCTTCCTGTGCTGACGAATAGTGCCGGCACATGAGGACGGACTGCAGCTGTTCTTTTGAGGTATAGCCTCAAGCTCCTTACTGGGCATAGTAAGAGATGGTCTGGGTCATCTGTTAGAGAACGGACTCTAGAAATCCGGAAGAAGTCGAATCGAGGATCTGCCACTCCAGGATTCTGAGTCTTAGCAATAAACTCAGGGACGAAGCTGAACGTTACCTCCCACCAATCCCCTTGAATGGGCGATGTTATACGAGAGACCATGAAGTTCGCTGACTCGCTTGGCCGAGGCCAAAGCTAGCAGGAATACCGTCTTCCAGGTTAGGTGGCAATCTGATGCCTGGCGCAATGGTTCATAGGGAGGTCTCTTAAGAGACCTGAGAACTTTAACCACATTCCATGGGGGAGGTCTCACTTCCCACTGAGGGCAAGTAAGTTCATAACTACGTATGAGTAGGGAAAGTTCTAGCAATGAAGAAATATTCATTCCTTTCAGCCTGAAAGCTAGACTTAAGGCTGAGCGATAGCCTTTCACTGCCGAGACTGAAAGGCGCATTTCTTCACGCAAATACACGAGGAACTCCGCTATTGTTGGAATAGTGGCATCAAGTGGAGAGATACCCCTTCCACGACACCAACCACAGAAGACTATACACTTTGCCTGGTAGACTGCTGCAGAAGACTTTCGCAAGTGTCCAGACATCCTGATAGCAACTTGTTGCGAAAATCCTCTCTCAGAGAGGAGATGCTGGATAGTCTCCAGGCGTGAAGTCATAGTGAACCTACGGCTTTGTGGAAGATGTTGGCATGTGGTTGTTTGAGAAGATTGTGTCGTGGAGGAAGTTCTCTTGGTAGCTCTGTTAGGAGTTGCAGAAGGTCCGGGAACCATTCCGCATGATGCCATAGCGGAGCTATGAGGGTCATTGAAAGATTGCCCGATGTTCTGGTCTTGTTGAGTACCCTCCTCATCAGACAGAACGGGGGAAAGGCGTAAACGTCGATGTTGTCCCACCGTTGTTGGAAAGCATCTTGCCAGAGAGCCTTGGGGTTTGGGACTGGGGAACAGTATAGCGGGAGCCCGAAGTTCAGGGCCGTTGCGAAAAGATCCAAAGTCGGAGAACCCCACAAAGTCAGGATTTTGTTGGCTACTAGATGATCCAAAGACCACTCGGTACTCACTATCTGAGATGCTTTGCTCAGATTGTCGGCGAGCACATTCCTTTTGCCTGGAATGAAGCGTGCCGATAGTGGTATTGAGTGGATTTCGGCCCATCTCAGTATCTCTACTGCTAGATGGGATAGTTGCTGCGAAAAAGTACCTCCTTGTTTGTTGATGTAGGCCACTACTGTGGTGTTGTCGCTCATCACCACCACAGAGTGACTTGCCAGGTACTGTTGGAACTGTTGAAGGGCCAGAAAGACTGCCTTCATCTCTAGATTTGTAATATATTAGATATTACTTGATTAAAACACATGACCTACAGGTCATTGTGGAAGTAAGAGAAGTGTGAGAACTGCCATAGTCATATTCTAAGCATGATGCGATTGCCAAACCTCAGCAATGTAACATTTTTCATGAAGAGTAAACACAATCAAGTCCCGTGAGAAAGAAGTTGTCTGTGAGAACGGAACAAGCATCTTCCGGTATAAATGTTGTGTTTACTATAATTCCATAAATGCTGAGATACCTATGTAAACTTTAGTATGAAATTGGATATTTGTATCAGTTTACTTTACGATCTCATACGAAATAGTCATCCGACCTAACCAGCTATACTCCTGTGATGGAGATATTAACCCTTTTCTTAAAGAATAAACTATTTTGAAGTTAACTTACTTAGACTTTACTTGAAGATGTAACATACCAACTCTAATCTATAACACATTAAAGATGACATTTGAAGAGAACCCAAATGTGTGTTAACTACAGTAGCACACTAATAAATGGTGGCAGCGGTAAAACTCTAAGAACCAGAGAAAGATCTTCAAGAACCAGCGAATAAAACTCTAAGAACCAGAGAAAGATCTTCAAGAACCAGCGAATAAAACTCTAAGAACCAGAGAAAGATCTTCAAGAACCAGCAAATAAAACTCTAAAAACCAGAGAAAGATCTTCAAGAAATCAACAGTAATGAATTTACAATTTTGACTAAGTATCATAGTCCACCGAAGAAATGAAACATTTAAATACCAACAAATGAATGTTATACAAACTGAGGAACTGGATCTTCAATCAACATCCTAAGAAAACCAAGGACTGACATTCAACGTTTACAAATCATTGAAGAAACATATCCAGGAAGCACTACATTCAACGGAAATCGGACCGAAAACATTCACCCAAGCATCAAGAGAGAGAGAGGAAATGACGACATCACACAACGCCATATAAACAGAAGCTAAGTACAATTTTCTTATTCATTTCAGTATTGAGCAGTGAGGTGTAGTTACCACGAGTCGATAGTCCATTATTACTGGGGTGAGTTGTTTGCTAATCTTCAATTTCCTTTCATTAAAGGAAACTGTGTTCAACTTCGAATTCTCGTCTAGAATTTTTTTTTCTCTCTGTGCTAATTCCGTTTTCTTTCAGAAATTCTCGGGAAATATCTTTGTATTCCGTTTTCTTTCAGAAGTTCTCGGGAAATATCTTTGTATTAGTATCATTGTTTTGGGGAATTTTGTTATAATCTTTGTCATTTAGTGCTTATGCGTTTACGCAGTGGACGTCTGTATTCATATAGATATTTTGATAGGATTGCAAGGGGTCGGAGAGATAGGAAAAGAAATACCGTAAACATGACGCCCCCTGTGAGCCCAGCCCCTGGACTGAGTAACCCAACAGCAGGACATGGTAACCCCCTTCCTATTGTGACACTAGTAAATACTCGCTCTGCAATCCTTCCTTTTCAGTGTCGGGTTAATGGGTTCTTGCCTCAGAATGTGAAGTCATGGATTTCATCCGTCAATGCCCATTTAAATGCCAAACAATTCGTAGACCCTTTTGTACAATTACAAGAAGCTAAAAGTTTTATAGATTTTTCTAAAGGAGATGCGAGTGCGTATTTAAGGGGTGTTTCATTTCAAGAAGCAGTTACCCGTGATGATTTCAAAGTTAGGCTACGTGCAGTCTATGGGGGTGAAGAAGCCTTGGATGTAGTTTTAACATTAAGAAATACACTTAATCAAGCCACTATGACTCGGCTTAATGTTATTGAGAGAGCAGCTCTCATAGCCGATAGGCTTAATGAATATCAAGATATTTTAGGTAATTCCACTTGGGTTACTAGAGATAACATCTCCGTGAAAGATTTTTTACGATTAATGTATTTAACTTGCATGACACTTATGTTGCCTGAAGCTTTAGTGCGGTGTTTTGATAAAAAGTTAACGCCAGCAAGTACGGAATTGGATGTATATAAACAGATAAAGAAACACGTCTAAGTGTCCTGATCTTAATCCCGTGTTAACCCAAGTTTTTGCAAAAAATGAAACAAAACCACAACAAGTAAATGTAGTTAATAATAGTCAAGTTGCAGGAATGACGTGTTATAATTGCAAACGTCAAGGTCACTTGATTGCGGACTGCAGAACGAAATTCTGTTCGATACATAATAGTTCTACTCATTCATATAGTCAGTGCTACTCGCGTAAGACACAACAGAATCCTAGAAATACACATTCAATTCCACAGTCAGTTCCATAAGGAAATAAAAAGAAAAATCCTCATTTCAATAAGAAGAAACAGCCAAACGTCAATGTAGTTCAGAATCCGAAACAAACAAACACTTCTTCGAATAACGCTGATCCTGGGTCGTCAAACCAGACCTCGCAAGGTCAGACTAATTTTCAGAATGTGCAGAGCAAAGCAAATACCACATAATTAACTCCAGTGGGGAAGAGAGTGATGTTGGGTCAAGGTCATTCATGTCAACATCAGTAGTATTGAATAATCAATTTAATGTTTTATCAGATCATTGTGAGACAATAGATTTTCCTATGAAACACACGGCCGAATTAAGTAAATCAGTGCATGCTCCCGTAGATTTGAAACGAATTCATACAATAATAAGCCAAAATGAGTTACGACCAACATTATATGCTGTAAATTTAGAACACAGATCATTTACATTATTTTTTTACTCTGGTAGTCCACGTAATATCATGGATTTGAGGACACATCATTTGTAGTTTTCAAACTTTCCAATAGAAAAATCCGGAGTAAGACTCTCGGGTATAGGAAATAATGAATTAAATGTAATAGGCGTAACTCATGTTCAGTTCAAGGTCGGTAAGCGCACGTTTGCCGATACATTTGTTGTTGTACAAAACATTGATATATATCCAGCTGTAATTATAGGATACCCATCTATGGGCAATCAAAACATTATCTTAGCCCCTGCCAAGCACGGCGTGTATATCAAAGGAAAATAAGTCTTCTAATACCTTAAAATCAGTTTTGGATAAAAAGGAGACGACAAATGAAACAGTGACGTACGTTGAAGAACCAATAACTTGTCTCACTAATAAAGAAATAATATACGCGACCCAACAGAATTCTCGTTCACCCGTAATATCATTTTGCACGCAATCTATCGAGCCAAACGTACCTTCGAATTTAATAGTGCAAGTAAAGAAAACATTACCGGGATCTGAAATATTAATCCTTTCCGACACTTTGAAAACTAACGAATTGTCTGTCACACAAGCTATTTATACAGTAGGCTCACATCAACAATGTAATATTGAAGTCTGTAATCATTTAAATACCACTTTAGTAATTCACAAAAATCAACATATCTTGGATGTAGAAGTTTATAAACATCATATTCTTACCGTTGCTGAAATTAATCACGCTCAATCAGTTGCGGATGAATCCCTTTTGCAATCTATTAAAAATAAAATCAATAAAGACATTCAAGACGAAGAAATTCAGCAGAAAATTTTTGGACTTTTAACTGAATATCATGATGTTTTTTCCACTACGGAGGGATCCTTAGGAAAAACAGATATGATCGAGCATCAAATAAGGTTAAAGGACAAGCAGAAAATTATCTATGTACCCTCGTACAGACTCCCTATGAAATTCCAGAATGAAACAAATGATGAAGTAGGTAAAATGCTAGGAGGAGGAGTCATTAGGAAATCGAACAGCCCTTATAATTTTCCATTAATAGTTGTACCGAAAAAATATCGAACATGGCGTATCTGCGCAGACTTCCGTCGCCTAAACGAGGAGACGATCCCTAATCGATTCCCAGTGCCATGTACTGACGATATTTTATCTTTGTTAAGTCAGAATAAATATTTTACCAGTTTGGACTTACTTAAAGGCTTTCACCAGATATCATTGGAAGAAAATAGTATCCCATACACAGCCTTCAGCACAGCCAGGGGACATTATGAATTTTTACGGATGCCTTTTGGTTTACGTTGTGCTCCCATAACATTTACAAGAATAATTAACATAGTGTTTGGAGACTTGCTAGGGGATATATTGCATGCCTTGTAATCTTTTCCAACACCTTAGAAGAACATCTACGTAAATTAGAACTAGTATTACAGAGACTAAGACAACATAACTTAAGGGTAAAGATTAGTAAGTGTGAATTTTTCAAAACAGAATTAGTCTATTTAGGTTTTATGGTGTCAAGCCAAGGTCTTAAAGTAGTCCATGATAAGGTGTCGGCTATCCGTAACTTTCCGATACCTACTAATGTCAAGGGAATACAGCAATTTCTGGGTTGTAGTGGATATTACAGGCGTTTTATACGCAATTATTCAATAATAGCCGCTCCCTTAACTGATCTTACGAAGAAGGGCGTAGATTTCATATGGTCTGAGCAGCATCAACAGGCGTTTAATACCTTGAAAGATGAACTGTGTAGTTCTCCTATCTTAAAATTTCCTGACTTCGGTAAGGAATTCTTCATTGCAACAGACGCCTCAGACTTAGGAGTAGGTGGGGTATTGCTTCAGCAATATGAAAAACAATTTTTCCCGATAGCTTTTTATTCTCGAAAACTGAGAACTTCCGAAAGTAAGTATGCAGTAATAGACAAGGAAGGGCTAGCTATTGTTAATTCACTAGTGCATTTTAAGTTCATAATATACGGTTATCCCGTTAAGGTTCTTACTGATCATAAACCACTAACCGACTTTTTTAAAGGCTTCAACCACAGCCCCAAACGAACTCGGTGGCATTTGATCATTCAAGACTTTGGCGCGAAAATCGGGTATTTACCTGGGAAAGCAAATATCATTGCTGATGCATTATCACGCAACCCTGTGTCATCTTGTACGGAGCCTTTAGCTGAATTAATAGATATATCAACATCCATGCCTATTGTTAAAACAATATCTGAACAAGAAGATTTGGGCTGGAGTGCTGAATTATTACAGACTGAGCAAAGAAAAGATCAGAAATTAGAAAAAATTATAAATGCTTTGAAAGGCAATCATAAGGAAAAGGAATATATAAAGTATAAGCAGCAGAATTATATAATCAAAGACAATATTCTGTGTAGGACCGTGACAAGGAAAACCCGCAATACACCACATGTAACTAACGACCAGGTAGTGGTACCAATCTCACTTATTTCCACTGTCCTAAATTGGTTGCATGAAAATCCATTGCATGGACACCCGGGGTTCTCATTAATGTCACAGAAAGCCAAATCATTGTTTTATTGGCATACGATGCATACAGATATAAAAAACACATAGCTAATTGTCGCACGTCAGGAAAACAAAGGGCATACGAAAACACCTATCAGCCTAGGGGCTTATCCCGTGCCCAATCAACCCTTTGAAAGGATACATTTAGATTTATTAACAGGATTTTACGAGTCAGACAGAGGAAATAAGCACCTCTTAGTAATTGTAGATGCTTTAACTCGATATACACAACTAATAGCGTTTAAAACTAAAACTGCGATTGAATGCGCTAGGAAGTTTTACGAGTGTTACATTTGTAAACATGGAATTCCACACATGATAATCTCAGACTCGGGTGGAGAATTTAATAATCACTTTCTTACCTCATTGTGTGAATTCCTTAGCATAAAGAAAATAAATACCATGATATATCACCCAGAGTCGAATGGGCTAGTGGAAAGAGCAAATAGGAAGGTTTTAAATATATTAAGAGTAACACTAGGGGGATCAGACCCCAACTGGGATATTGCAATACCTGCGGTACTGAGTACTCTGAATCATTCATATCATATATCAATTAAAATGTCACCGCATGAAACATTGTATGGTACCCCAGTTAGAACGCCTTTCCATGTATTAACGCCTACAATTATCTATCAAATCCTTTAAAAGAATGTATAAATGCAAGCAAAAGTCGTTTTGATATCCTTCGAAAGAATTTAGAAGAATCACAAATCATAATGAAAAGGAATCATGATAAAATAGCGAAGCCAACGAGAACATATACTATGGGTGATAATGTATACATACAGGTAAATGTACGTAAAGGACTCAATTATAAACTAACACCTAAGTTTGAAGGCCCATTTAACATTTTGGAAACATTAACGGCCAATAGGTTTAGAGTTCAAAACGTATCCCAACCCACTGATGAGAGAATCGTACCATTGGCTCACATAAGAAATTAAAATAAGAGGGAAAGAAGTGAGGGAAAGATTTTTATTTTTTTTTATTACATTATATGTTAAAAGTTTTTCTTCTTAATACAGAAGTAATAACTTATATTTTTCTAGTTACAGGTTTCCAAGATGAAGTTTTTGTTGTTGGGAGTGATATTGTTCGCTCAGACATTTTTCTCGTGTGGGATGAGCTCTAAAACTAAAAGTATAGATCTTAAATATGTCACTATAGTTGAAAGACAAGAAGACGTTTTTATTACATCAAGTAACGTACTTGTTGAAGTGCGTATGCAAGCAATTTTTCTCCCAGAGAATGACGTCACTGGCTTAAAAAGCGCCATTTCAAGGTTTGCTGTTTCATTAAATGAAATGCATAGAAGACATTTTCCTTTTAATACAGAGAGTTCGCTTGCATCGACACTAAAAGTTGCAGATATGCTATCTGACGACTTGCAAAATAAGACTTACGAGGCAGAATCTTTCGCTCGTGACCTTTTGATGTGGACTGTAGGACACGATAATCTTGAGAAACGTAACCCGTTTAATTTTGCTGCACTAAACATCTTTGGTTCTATTGCAAGTTTAGGTTTAGGAATTTCCAATCGTCTTAAGATTAGTAATCAAAATAAGAAAATTGAGTTTTTGACTCATGAAGATGAATTGATTATGTCAGAACTAAGGAATCAGTTAGCTTCAATCAATCAAATTATGGGTTTGGTAAATGAACATTCTAGTAATATCAATCAGATTATGGAAGTACAGGATTTGTTGGCAACGTTAACGTATTATGATTCAAAAATAGACCACATACATAATAGAATTGCACATTTCATTGAGAAATCAAAAGACTATGTGGAAGCTATCACGTTAGCGACTAAAGGTGTACTGTCACCCCATTTGTTGCCGATAAGAGACTTAGCGTTAATTGTGGAGAACAGACGGGAGAAATTAGGTTATATTCTATTCCTTTATTAGACGCACGTAGGTTAGAATTTTATTACAGCCTAATTACAGTAAGCGTTGAAAATAACAGGATTATGATTACAATTCCCTTTGATTCTTCCGATGCCTGGCAATCTTACAGGATATCACCATTTCCAACTTTCATGACGAATCACTCAAATCCAGTAATATCCAGTTTGACAGGACACGTATTGATTTCCCCAGACAAGGAAACATATACGGTCATTAAAGACTTAAATCAATTACCTCACTGTTCAGACGCAATGGATAAAAAAATATGTACAGCTGACTCGTTTGAATTCCATAAAAACTTAATGGATTCATGCGAGTTAGGTATAGTGCTAGACGGTGCTCTCTCCCATACAAATGAAAATTGTCTGGATAGGCTTTATCCCTTTGACAATAATAAGTTCAATTGCAGACTGAACAACGGCTCGTGGATACGATACGACAAGGCCGGCTTCAATGTATCATGCCCGGACGGATCCACGTCCTATTCCCAAATTTTCGTTGCAGCAGATGGTTGTATCGGGATGTCCCCGAATTATACGGTGCATGGACTCAAGACTATCATCAGAGAACGAGCCTACTTCGCGAACTTCACGTGGTCAACAACAATTCCATCTTTACCTCTCCCATACAATGCACATGTGGCTAAGCGGTTGATGAAATTGACCGAGATGGACCACCCGACACCGACTTATGAAGAACATCGCTTTTACATACTACTAGCGGGAGTAAGTGTTACGGAGATGATATTTATCGCCGTTAACATCCTTGTTTGGCGTAGGTTAAAGAGTAACAGTATTGAGATCAAACAGAACGTTTTGCCATGTCCAGATAAAACCCCTTATTTAATTCAATTTAAAGCCGTTTGAAACTGGCCCCTTCATTCATTCAAAGGAGTAATATTGTCTTGGAAAAGTGTTGTGCACGAAAAGCAGTTAGTACGCTAGTAATAAGTAATAGAAGAGACTATAGAACATTTGCATTTTAAAAAACATTTAAAAAACATTTAAAAAATAAATAATTTTTTCGGCATCTAATAAAATATATAAGCCTGAATGTTAAAAAACAGAATCTATGGGCATCTAATAAAATATATAAGCCCTATATATAAATATATATATATATATATGTACGAAACCGTGGTACGTGTACGTACCAGGAATTCGTGTTTGTGCACTAAAATTGTATCTTTACCAAGGTAACAAATATTTTTATTAGTTACCGTATTATAATAATCTATGTTTTTGACAAAGGTAACAACTATTCTTTAACAAAGTTACCGAATCATATGTATATCAGTATTTTTTTGGGGGGTACCATATAATCGTTTGCTAGCAATGTACCATATAT
Organism: Palaemon carinicauda; assembly: GCF_036898095.1. Taxonomy (NCBI): domain Eukaryota; kingdom Metazoa; phylum Arthropoda; class Malacostraca; order Decapoda; family Palaemonidae; genus Palaemon; species Palaemon carinicauda. Next base: position 93,560,517 of record NC_090736.1, read on the forward strand.
GTGATCTGTATTTATCATGCATTTTTTCTTTGTTTTGTCAATATTTGTTAAGTATGCATTATTATTATTTTTTAATGTGCCTATTTGAACATTCGTCCTCATTTGCTTATGGCTAAAGTTAAAAAAAAAAAATAATATATATATATATCCAGTCACACTCCTAGTAAACATATTTTGACGTATTGTTAAATTGTTAAAATTTAGGTAGCTGACCGAGCTAATGTAATATATTAGATATTATTTGATTAAAACACATGACCTACAGGTCATTGTGGAAGTAAGAGAAGTGTGAGAACTGCCATAGTCATATTCTAAGCAGGATGCGATGGCCAAACCTCAGCAATGTAACATTTTTCATGAAGAGTAAACAAAATCAAGTCCCGTGAGAAAGAAGTGGTCTGTGAGAACGGAACAACCATCTTCCGGTATAAATGTTGTGTTTACTATAATTCCATAAATGCTGAGATACCTATGTAAACTTTAGTATGAAATTGGATATTTGTATCAGTTTACTTTACGATGTCATACGGAATGGTCATCCAACCAAACCAGCTATACTCCTGTGATGGAGATGTTAACCCTGTTCTTAAAGAATAAACTATTTCAAAGTTAACTTACTTAGACTTTACTTGAAGATGTAACATACCAACTCTAATCTATAACACATTAAAGATGACATTTGAAGAGAACCCAAATGTGTGTTAACTACAGTAGCACACTAATAGATTTATATGGAGATACTTTTCTGACTCTGACCAAAGGCCTGAGGTCGTGTGGTGCAGCACGTGCCCCCCCCCCCCCCTTCTTTGAAGCGTCCGAAAACAGCATCAAATCCAAGGGGAGGAAGAGAAGATCCACTCCTTTTCGTAGGTTCTTGTCTGCCACCCACCACTGGAGGTCCGTCAGTTCCGCAGGTCCCATGGGGATCTGGACGTCCGGGGAATCATAACCTTGATTCCACCGGGACTTGAGTCGCTAGTGGAGGGATCTCATCCTGAGGCAACTGTTGGGAACTAGACGGGCCAGCGATGAAAGGTGACCGAGGAGACGTAACCACGATTGGGCTGGAAGTTCTTCTCGTCTGAGACAAGGTCTTGCGACCTTCCTCAGCCTTGCTATCCTGTTGTCTGATGGGAAGGCTTTGTGGAGATTGGTGTCTATAATCATGCCTAGGTAAACCAGTTTTAAGTGGGAAGCAGTGAGGACTTCTCGAGATTTACCATGATCCCCAGATCTTGGCAAAGTCTCAGAAGTTTGTCTCGGTGTTGAAGAAGGGATGACATCGAGTCTGCTAGGATTAACCAGTCGTCCAGATAGCGGAGGGGACGGATGCCAATCCTGTGTGCCGACGATGATATTAGGGTGAACACTCCGGTGAAAACTTGAGGTGTTGTGGAGCACAGCACCTTGAACTGGTACTTTTTGTTGTCTAGGAAGTATCTTAAGTACTTCCTTGAGGACAGATGGACTGGGATCTGGAAGTACACGTCCTTTAGGTCCAGTGTACACATGAAGTCTTGCGATCTTACTGCTAGTCTGATCGTGTCCGCCGTCTCCATGCCGAACAGAGTTTGTTTGACAAACTTGTTCAGAGCTGAGAGGTCGATGACTGGTCTCCAGCCTCCAGACGCCTTCTTTACAAGAAAGAGTCGACTGAAAAAGCCTGGAGATTTGTCGAGGACCTCTTGGAGAGCGCCCTTCTTCAACAGGGTCTGGACTTCTGCCCGAAGGGGTTGCCCCCTTGCCGATCCCATGCCAAGGGAGCTCAACGACACTGGATTTGTCGTCAGGGGAGGTAGAGATGTTATGAAAGGGACGCGATATCCTTGACTGATCACGGAAATCGTCCAGGAATCGGCCCCGAGTTGCTTCCACCTGTCTGAGCAACTTAGTAGGCATCCCCCACTGGTGGACAGCTGCTGCTCCCTCTAGGATTCTTGCCTCCCCTGGAGGACTTTTTGCCTTTCCTATCCTTGACAGGAAAGGGCTCAGACAGCATGGTCTTCGCTGCTGTCGTCGTTTTAGGGGTCTTGGCTGGACGGGACTGCTGTGGTGCTGGAGGCTTATAGGGCTTAGATGTTAAAGCCCTATGAAGGAGGGAGTCTTGATGAGACTTCCTCCACCTCTCAGCGGCCTGATCCACATCCTTAGGCTCAAACAGGATGGATCCTTCTAAAGAGGAATGTCTGAGTCTATTGATCTCAGTGCTAGGGACCTTCTGATGGAATCTCTCGGCTACCGCATCCCGACATTTCAGGATGGTGTTTGCCCACAAGTTCGAGACTTGGTGGGCCAGAAACTCGATCGTGCGAGTACCCGAGAGAAGGAAAGTCTCCATAGCTTTCCTAGTACGTTCTTTGGAAAAGTCCTCAGAACGTATCAGGATACCTAAGGTCCCTAACCAGATGTCGAGCCACGAAGTGGCATGCATAACACACTTCGCAACTTTCTCCTGGTTAAGGATCTCGGCTGCCGAGAATAAGACCTGCCGGTTGGAGAGTCTCTCAAGAGGGACTCCCCTGGTCAGCTCTTCTAACGAGTGGTGAAGCGGAAGAGCTAAACAAGGCTCCTTAAGGATCTCGAAGTACCTCCTCTGCTGTATGCGAGGAGGAGGAAGGAGCTTGTTGGTGGCACTGGAACGGTTGGAGGAGGACATCTCTTAGAGCTGTACAGCGATCTTGTCCCTGGTACTCTTAACCCCCTGAGACCAGGGCAGAGCTGCACTGGTCTTGGAGGGTTTCTGAGTACCGAATACACGGTCCAAGACCGTGTTCTTGCCCTCTCGAGGAGGGATCTCTGTTTCGGAAAACCCATTGAGAGCCCTCATTAGAGTCAGAACTTGCCAAACCACATGTTCTGACTCTTGCTGTTCTCCTCCTAACGTAGGACTTGCAGCGAAGTCTCCTGTCTCCAAAGGCTCTTCTTGGGGAGAGTCGCGGACGTTCTACGAGTGGCTAGTTGGCTCCATCTTAGTCCTTACAGAGGACTTTGGTAATGTCTTAGAGTCCTTAGATTCCTTCCCGGGAAGAATGTAGGACTCTAACATTGATGAAGATGGCAAGTTCCTTGCTGTCCCCACCTGAGAAGACACCTCAGCGCGAGGAGAAGTTTCCCCCATTGGTGCGATGGGGGAAAGTCTCACCTCACGTGATTCCTCTGAGGACGAGAAATCTTCATCCGACAGGGAAGGAGAGATAGTCTGGGGAACAGAAGGAACCTGCCTTACGTGGAGTCAATTAAGCCCTGCGAGAAGTTACCGCGTCTGGAACTCCTCTTTTCCTCTTCAAAGGGGTAGAAACAGCCAAGGATCTGTGACCTAATTCAGAGGAAACAGGCTTGAACGCCTGCGTAACGGCTCTGATTAGTGCACCGAACCAGGGCTGTTAGCTGACAGGTGCGCTCTCAGATATACCCTTGAAGGGGCAGGAATTGAAGGATCCCTGGGAGGAGTTCTCATTGGTGGGTTCGCCTGGAAAGGCTTAGGGATCCTGGACCCCTCTAGATGTTTCCCTTCCGCCACAATGAGCGCTGTTATGCGCTTGCGGGGAGGAGAATGAGGCGATGGAAACCTTGCCATGCGTAGCTCAGCATTCTCGCGTGCAGGAGGATATTGACGCTCGCGCGGGGGAGCATAATGGTGGTCGCGCGATGGCGAATACCGCGAATCGCACGCGGGAGACTGCTGATGCGTGGGCGCGGGAGACTGCGGGCATGTCCGTGGACGCGCGGGAGACTGCGGGCGTGTGCGTGGGCGCGCGGGAGACTGCGGGCGTGTGAGTGGGCGCACGGAAGACTGATGGCGCACAGGAGCGCGTGCATTAGACTGTTGGCGCGCGTGGGCGCGCAGGATCAGGGCTGTTGAGTGCGCAGGCGCGCGGGCAAGAGTTCGCGTGAGCCTGAACCAGCTGTAGGGCGCACGGGTGAGAGTTCGCGTGAGACTGAACCAGCCGTAGGGCGCGCGGGCGAGAGTTCTCATGAGACTGAACCAGCCGTAGGGCGCGCGCGCAGGAGAAAGACCCCTGGCACGCGGGCGCGCAGTTAAAGCCTGTGCTGCTCGTGGGCGCGCGTCAGAATGAGGGCACGCAACTGCAGGAGAGGATGGGCGAGGGCGCGCACGCATATCCTCGTGGGTGCGTGCAGGCGATGGCACGTGCTAGCGCAATGGTGAGCGCTGGCGAGCAGGCAAGTGCTGGCGCGCTGGCGAGCACTGGCGTGTGGAGGATTGATTGATAGATTCATTGATTGAAAGTTTTCTGGCATCCTGACATCTAAGGCCATTGACACCGATAGCATTTATTATATATGAAAAATAAGAGAGAATTCAATTAAAACCATAAAAGTTAAGAAGTCATTACAATAGTTAAATAGTTTTCAGAAGACCTGCTTCTGAAATAAATCTAAAAGTTCCACTCGCATAGTAGGACACATCATGTCCAAGAATCTTGGCAAGGATGAACCTGCCATCCTCAGATCGAGCCTCAAACAGATATCTATTTCTTAAGTTAGTAAAATTAGGGCATTCGGTCAACAAATGCCTCACTGTTAAAGGTACCAAACAGTCCTCACAATACGGTTGGTGTTGGCCCTTCAGCAGAAACTCGTGTGTCAACCGTGTGTGACCAATACAGAGACGGCAAAGAGTCATCTCCCATTTTCGGGGTATCATGTTATACCTCCAAGGTGATATGATATTTGTTACGTCCCTCATTTTATTGCCATCTTGACTATCCCAGTGCTGTTGCCATTTATTACAAACCAATTTCTTAATGTAAGGTAGGAAATCATTACAGGGAATGGGATACCTCCTTGGTAGCAACTCGGATGCCGCATTCTTCGCCAGTAAATCTGCCTTCTCGTTCCCAGACACACCTACATGTGCTGGAACCCAACAAAATCGAACTGTTATACCTCTCTGTCCAATAATAAAAAGCCATTCTAAAATCTTTAAAACTACAGGGTTATTAGAATTAAAACTTCTAAAGCTTGAAGAACACTCCTTGCATCACTAAAAATTGTAAAATTACCCTCCTTTTCCAAAGCTATTTTCTCAATAGCGGTTAGTATGCCATACAGTTCAGCAGTAAATATGGAAGCTGTTAGAGGAAGTGCACCTCTACAATTAAAATCATTACTATGTACTCCAAATCCAACGCCAGCATCAGATTTGGAGCCATCAGTATATATAAAAGTAGATCCCCTATGTTCTTCAACATGTTCCATAAAAAGAGACCTGGATTCTAAGTCAGTCATTTTCTTCTTAACTCCAATAAAGTATTTACAAAAATATATGTCAGGTAATTTCCATGGAGGCATTGATGATACCTTGAATGGAAGCACCTTAATTCTAATTATATCCAGATTGTTTAATAATTGTTTCACCCGAAACCCGAAAGGTTGAGGAGATTTTGGGTGCAACTCAAAGTAGGTTGAGTGCCTTACAAGGCTTGCAGTCTGAAAGGCTGAAGAATTAGGGAGTCTTTGCAATCTAAAGCAATACCGAATAATAGAGGCATTCGGTAAAGGTCTAGAGGCAACTCCCCAGCATCCACAAGGAGACTTGAGATAGGTGAGGTTCTAAAGGCTTCTGTGGACAATCTTATACTAGCATGATGTATAGACTCTAATATTTTTAACCGGCTTAGGGTTGCCGAGGAGTATATTTCGCATCCATAACTAATTTTGGAAAAAAATCAAGGCCTTGTATAATTTTAAATTTGTATTGCGGTCTGCCCCCCATGATGTATGGGACAATACTTTTAAAAGATTCATAGCTTCAAGTCATTTAGCTTTTAATGCTTTTAAGTGAGAAACCCATGTAAGCCTACAATCAAATATCAACCCTAAAAATTTAGCTTCACTTGCACATGGGATCCGTTGACCTATGTATATATCCGGCTCTGGATGTACTCCCCGGATACGACAGAAATGGACAATTTTAGTTTTACTTGTCGAGAACTTAAATCCATTCATATCAGCCCAATGGATAATTTTATCAATAGAGAGTTGTATTTTTCTCTCGACCATTGCCATTCTAGTCCCAGCAAATGATATGGAGAGATCATCCACAAATAATGTTGCGAGAACATCCCGGGGAATGATTGAGGATATCCCATTAATGGCTAGTGCAAAAAGGGTTACACTCGGCACACTCCCCTGAGGAACTCCTTCTTTCTGGCATTTACTCTGTGATAGAGCTTCCCCAACTCTCACTTGGAAAACACTATGTGAAAGAAATGACTGAATGAATAGTGGTAACTCTCCTCTTAATCCTAACTCATGGATTCTTTCAAGTATACTGTACCTCCATGTGGTATCATATGCCTTTTCAAGATCAAAAAAGACTGTCACATGGTGCTGTTTGGAAGCAAACGCTTCACAAATGGAGGACTCAAGTCGTATCAGCACATCAGTCGTTGAGTGCATTTTTCTGAATCCACATTGAATGGGTGATAAAATACCCTTCTTTTCAAGGTACCACATCAGTCTTGCATTGACCACCTTCTCCATAATTTTACATAAACAAGATGTCAATGCAATAGGTCGGTAGTTTGCTGCTAAAAACTTGTCCTTACCGGGTTTTAAAAAGGCTAAAATAATGGCTAGTTCCCAAACACTTGGATAACTATGATCATGCCATATTCTATTAATAATGCTTAAAATAAACAACTTTGTATTAAAATGTACATGTTTAATCATTGCGTATGGAATTCCATCGGGTTCAGGGGCTGTATCGTTGCAAGTGGAAAGTGCCGAATCATATTCTCTTTCAGTGAAAGGAGAATTATATGACTCTTCCCTTCCTGTTGCAAAATTTAAAAATTTTCTTTTCTTCAATGCTCCTGTACTGGTGACCAGGAGCTCCTACACTCTTGCATGATACATTTGAAAAATGGTCAGCCAGGGCATTGCTAACTTCAATTCCTTCAGTCACATACTGACCATTCACTTTCAACACTGGTGGTGGGTTTGGGGTGAATTTGCCTGCAATCTTTTTTACTTTCCTCCATACAGAAGATGGTGGTGTCCTACTATCAATGGAGGAAACAAAAGCCACCCAAGATTGGCATCTAGCTTCTTTCATGGCACGGTGGAACTGTGCTCTACACTTTTTGTACATTATCAAATTTTCCTCCGTAAGGCGTTTACGCAATCTAGTCAGAGATTTTCTGGTGGCTCTGTGCAAGGCTGTTAATTCTGAACACCACCACGGGACTGGTCGTCTTTTGAATATTCCTGTGGTTTTGGGAATCGAATTCATTCCTGCTGTATGGAGAGTTCCATTCAGTAGGTCTATGGCATCATCAATACTTTCAAACTGATCTGCACTCCCTTCGATTTCACTTAGCTCACAAAATTTAACCCAGTCTGCCTTGTCAAGATTCCATCGTGGCAATCTTTGTAAAGGCGGACCCTTGTTGGTGTTTATAATGATTGGTGCATGATCACTAGTATGCCAATCATCTAATGTCCTCCAATCAAAATCAAGAAGGCAGTTAGAGCTTGCAATTGAAAGGTCAATGCATGACAAGGTACCTGTCTGAACATGGAAGTGTGTGGGCTCTCCTGTATTAAGGAGTCCCACATCCTCATTCTCCACAATTGATGAGATAATATTGCCCCTTGTGTTTGCTAAAATATCACCCCATAAAGGATGTCTACCATTCATATCTCCCAGTAAGAGGGAGTTGATGAATGACCTCTGCTAAATCATCATATAAAAAAATATAATTTGAAGGCAAGTAGAGAGAGCATATTGTATATTTTCTTCCTATATCAATTTGTACAACCACTGTCTGCAGTGTTGTACATATAGACATAGGTATTTGGGGAACATCTCGACGAACGTACATGAGACTTCCACCATGGCTCCCTGCTTGATGATTATATGGTGTTCTATAGCTAACATACTCTCGAGGACTAGGAGTGTTAGCATCAAGCATACTTTCCTGTAGACATACAATTATGGGGGAATGTTCATGAATTAGGAGCTTAAGTTCTTCAAATTTCGCCCTTAAACCCTGACAGTTCCATTGCAAAATTGAGGAGAAAACTATGGATTATTTCGGGAAGACATCTTGGATGAGGTCTTCCCATTAGCAGTTTTTAATCTAACATTATTACCTGTAAGTTTCTTCTGAGGTGGTCTTGTTATGTTGGGTTTTACGTTGGTGTTTTTCTTTGTATCTTTTTTATCTATTTGTTGAGGGGGATGGTGGACCTCAACTTGAATTTCTGATTTATTCAAATTATCTTCTGGTTGATCGGCAACATCAACAGACAAAACATCATATTTATTTGATGTCATAATTCTAGTATTTCTTATGGAAGGGGGTGAGAGAGATGGAGGTCTCTCTCTTTTACGATTAATAGGTTGCCAGTTACCAGGTTTTTGTACCTTCCCCACTACAGGTACACCTGATAACCTGATAACTTGGTGTCAGGTGGAATCTCCATTAAATCAGGCAAGGATATGGCCTGGGAGAGGTTAGTACTATCCTTTGTAATGGGGGACAAAGGTTTGATAGTGGTGGGCAATGTCTTTTTGTTGATACTCAATGATAAATCTTTAGGAGGAGATGTTCTTGTCTTATGCAGCATTTTATCAATAGATGGTGAATTCCTTTTTCGAGAACTACCTACAGTAGTAGGTGGGTGAGATGATTCCCGAGGAACTTTTT
>NC_090736.1:93574194-93644194 GCF_036898095.1 Palaemon carinicauda
AAGTAAGGAAAATTTAATCATGATTGATTTTTAATAAAACTGAACTTTGAGAAACAACAAAGATTTCATTTGTTGGAGATATAGAGAGAGGTAAGAAATGAGGGGGGTAGCGAAAGGTATCCGAGAGAGAGAGAGAGAGAGAGAGAGAGAGAGAGAGAGAGAGAGAAAGAATGATGGTTTTAAATGTACTAAACAATAAATATGATAGGTTATAAGACATTGGTGCTTATGTAATATTAACTGTATAGATGGTTTGAATAAGTTAAGAAATGGTATAAACAATGCTTTGTTATTGTATTCGTACGCTCATATTCTTGAGAGCGAGAGCTACACATCAGCTGATCTGATCACAACCAAAAGTTAAACAAAAATAAGTCAGCAATACTCGATTTATAAAAAATTTCCGAAATTTAAAACAAAAGTACAGGGTCTTCTTAAAGCACATTTACTATTTAAAGAGTAGCAATTTTCTAGAATAAAGTGAAGTTTCCTAAATATAGCGGTTTGCTGACGAAATTGGATGTCATATTTTAAGCTACGATTGAAATGGATTTATACGCGGTATAATTTTTTTTGTTTCATATTTAAATGACGCTTTTTAATAAAACCTATTTTGGGTTCTTCATCCACAGTATATGTAAGTATTGTATAACACCGAGAGAGAGAGAGAGAGAGAGAGAGAGAGAGAGAGAGAGAGAGAGAGAGAGAGAGAGAGAGAGAATCAGCTGTTGTAATCGAATGCCATGTTTTTGTTTCTTGTACCACTTGAAGCGAGGAAATGATCACCGCAACTAATAATAGTCATGTTAATTTCATTCTTAAACTCAGGTTGCAATATGTGAACTAACATTTTATTTCTTATACACATACAGAGAGAGAGAGAGAGAGAGAGAGAGAGAGAGAGAGAGAGAGAGAGAGAGAGAGAGAGAGAGAGAGATATTTGAGTCTTTCACTCTCTTTCTCTCTTGGAGAGAGTATTTTATAATTACACCTTGTACTATACAAAACAAATAATTGTAAAGCAAATCTATACTGTTTAGAAGATTACAAAATATTGCCGACTTGTTACCGAAGTTTACGCTATTCACTGCCGATAAACGAACCCAGCCTACGTGTGAAAACCTTGAATACCCACAGGGAAAACTAAAGCTTTTATATGTTCTATACGAAATAAAAATAATGCTTGAATATACCTTCATTAACAATACCATTTAAATAGGTTAGAGAAAGATAAAGATTGCCGAGAATGTAACCACAATTCTGTTTACATTTTGTCAGCTGGATTCGCATAGTTAAAAGTTGATTTCATTGTTGATATGGAATTTTTTTCCTTAAATAGGCTATTTATTATGAAATTATGTTGATAAAATGTAAGATAAACACCATTTGGTAAAATTTATTATCAAGCACTGTATTTAGGGCTACCAATATACCTAAAAAGACAATAGATTTTATATATTTTGTAGTGCTTGACTTGCAGACTTTGAACAGCTTTGCTGAAACAATTTTTTTTTTTTTAAACAACCGACCGTATAAATGGGGAATCGCATAATTCGAACACGCATAATTCGGGACCCTACTGTATATATGTAAATATATACACATATACATATGGGAAATTTTACTCATAGGGTTGGGACAGCAACATGAAGGAAAGTTTATAATATTAGGAGAAGGTTGAAGCAATATAAAGAGGAAGAAAAAGATAAGAAAGAGAGAAATTTAGATTCGAACTGGGGGAGCAATTTCCCCAAGTTCGAGAGCTCTCTTGCCCGTCACCAAGTTTCAGCACGGGAATAGAATGCCGTGCTGAAGCTCAATGACTTCATCAAGGCATTCTCTCATTAAGAGGGACGTGTGGAGGAAGTCAACCTAGTTGACTTCCCAATAGCGCCCAGATCAGAAGATCGTGGGCGCGCAGGAGAGATGACTGCTGGGCGTGGGCGCTGGCGCGCAGGAGATCACTGGCGGGCAGGAGAGCGTTGGCTCGTAGGAGAGTGCTGGCGTGCAGGAGGTTGACGGCGCGCAGGAGAGCACTGACGCGCAGGTGAGGCCTGGCGCAGCTGGGCGTGGGCGTGTCTGCTCAGGCAAAGCCTGGCGTGCAGGAGAACGTGGGCGCGTATGCTCATGAGTGCGAGCATAGCACGTAGAAGAGCTGGGCTCCTGATGAGATGTATGCGCGCGTTGGCGCATACGCCCTTGATGCCCTGTATTAGGGTTTGTTGACGGGGCCTGAAGAGCTACACGAGCGTGAAAGTCAGGTTTCGTTGGCGCGTAGCGCACACCTGGATCCAAGGAGGGTGACAGCAGGTCGGCAGGTCTGTCGGGTGGAAGGTCGACGTATCCTTTGAAAAGACGACCTTCCACCGAAGGAGATCGCGAACGATCCGCGGAAAGGTCCAGGACCACAGGAACAGTTGGTGATCGATGACGAGGCGCCTCTGCGGGGGACTGCAACGAAGATGTTGAACCAAAGAGGCGCCTCCTCACCGCAGGTGAAGGAAGGCCTCTCTGGCGAAGAGGAAGGCGAGCCTTGCGACCGATGCGCCCTCTGGGGGCCATAGGATCAGCAAGCTGACCTTCTGCAGTCCTCCGAAAAGGAGTCTCTGAAAGTGAACGCCCCCGAGAGGGAGAAACACCAGCAGGAGAGGCTGTTGGACTTAGTTTCTCCTTCGTTGGTTGAACAGGACCGGGAGAAACTAAGCCGTCAGCTACCATAGGGTTTGAAGAGGCAGAGGTGATGGGTGATACCGCATTGGATACCTCTGACACCACAACGTCGACAATCGACAGAGGATCAACCTCTGTCGGAGGCGGCAATTGCTTGACAGAGGCACCCAATCGGATGTAGTCAAGTAAGACCTCCTTGGAGGGCGAACCCTCGAGCCCCAAGGAGGACCAAAGCTGAAAAAGAGGGATTAGTGACAAATCCTCCCCCGGGGGGAGAGGTGGAGCTGCTTCCCTAGGGGAAGCAACGCCATCTCTCGAACCCTGAGTTTGGTAAACAGTACAACAGCCTATGCTACCACTCGACAGTCTCTTGAAAGAGACCAACCGAGTGGGAGCTTCGGAGGAGGTTTGAGCAACGGAAGAAGAGGCCTTGGGTTTTTCTCCTTCCAAAGAAACCTTCGAAGGAGAAATATCCCGTTTGGACTTCTTCTTCCGTCGCCGCGAAAACCTCTCCCACTGGGAGGTAGACCACTCCCTACACTCACTACACCTGTTATCGCTATCACACCGTTGGCCCCTACAGGAAGGACAAAGGGCATGAGGATCGGTCTCGACCGCCGACATGAATGTTCCACAGGGGCGGCCGGGAAATCCAGGGCAGGTACGCATAATAACAGAGGCCAACTTCACACACAAAACTGTAAAAGAAAAAGCAAAAAGTCATTAATGGCTGCCAATGGCGGCGAGGATGAAAGCAGACACGTCTGACTACCATCCGAGCCGAGAGCAAAGTGAGCTCAAGCACACACAGGTATGTGTGAAGGGGGGGGGGGGTAGCAAGCTACCCTCCCCTACCCCGGCTAACTAGCGGTGTGGGTAGTAAACCCTTGTTAAATTTTAATGGCTCGTCATTTCAGCTACGCCGAAAGTAATACCCCTATTAAATAGCGTGGTTTGTATTCCAGTTACGGAACAACTTTATTTTGAGACAAATCTAAGCCTCTATGCCTACAGACAGCTGAGAGCATACTCCTATACCCTTTAATCGTGGATACTGCCAGTTTAGCATCCTGTCTGAGGGATAACAAAAAATCTGCAATTTGACTCACAGAGGTAGAGGTTGAGGAAACTTTGTGCTGCCTACACGAAGCTCTAAAGGTTTCCTACTTAGATTGGTAGACCCTTTGTGAAGAGACCCTCCTCGCTCTGGCGATAGCTTTGGCAGCTTGAGCCGAAAAGCCTCTCGCTCTGACAAGCTTCTCGATAGTCTGAAGGCAGTCAGTTTGAGAGCGAGGGGGTTTTGATGATACCTCTCGAAGTGGGGTTGTTTGAGAAGCTTTGGACTTGCAGGAAGGCTTCTCGGGAAGTCCACCAACATGTCCACCACTTCTGTGAACCATTCTCTTGTTGGCCAGAATGGAGCTACCAGGATAATTCGTCCTGATTAGAGGAGAGCGAATTTCCTGACGACCAGATTGATGATCTTGAACGGGGGAAACGCATATGTGTTCATCCCCGTCCAATCCATCAAAAAGGCATCTACCGCTATTGCCTCCTTGTCCGGGACTAGGGAGCAGTAGTTGGGGATCCTTTTGTTCTGGTTGGAGGTGAAAAGGTCTATTATAGGTCTCCCCCACAACTTCCAGAGACTCTTGACAGACCTGCTGGTTGAGGGTCCATTCTGTGGGAAGAACTTATCCTTTCCTGCTGAGCATGTCGGCTCTTACATTCCTCTTTCCCTGTACGAATCTTGGTAACAGTTCTATCTCGTTTTCCTTCGACCATAGAAGGAGCTAGGAAAAAGCAACAGGACTGTCTGAGGCAACGGCTGACCGAGGATACGTACCTCTCACCCCCTTTCGGTCGTCGACGTACCTTCTCCCTTGGTCCTGGGAGCTTGGTAGAGGTCTAGACCTAGGGTAATGACAGGTTCGATCAGTCGCCACCTCCACTGCACTTTCACAAGCACTAACTTCACTCTCACTCTTACCTTTTATGGCCGCAAGTTGATCTTTAATAGCCTTCAACTCAGCAGCCATCCTGGCGTACCGAGGGTCATCCGCAGATACAGAACCTGTAGACGGGCAGGAGTTACTACCTCAGGGGAAGGATCAACTTCCAAAGAGGAATTAATTAAAGGTTCAATGGAAATATCTAAACTAGGTTCACTAGTAGACTTAGATTTAGATATAGAAGCTCTCCTTACTCTATCTAGCTATAATATGCGCACATAGCGCTTCATAGCTAACCAATCTTTCTCATTCAAAATCTCACATTCTTTGCATCTATTATCCAGTGCACAATCAAAACCCCTGCAACCCAAACAAACTGTGTGAGGGTCTACCAAAACTTTCGGTAACCTCACCTTGCATTCCTCATTCGCACACACACGAAAATTAAGTTTCTCACTCATATTAAACAACACCAAAAAGTATCAGAATAAACAGAAACACGATTGCCAAATCCCCAAATCAATGTACTTCACCAAAAAGAAGTTTGTTACAGTGACACAGGGAAAGCGAAACGAAAAACTCTAATGGCGGACCAACGATGTTGTCGTCCCGCTGGCAGAGATGATCTGAGGAACAGAAAACGGGAATGATTCCAAGTACCACCCTGTAAGGGTTGTTAACCACCTAACCGCACAACCACCACATGGCGGTTGCCGCGATTTTTGAAAAATTCTGCCGAACGTCAGAGACTAAGCTATATATATATAACTGGCAGGCAAGTTCTATTCATAAAACAAAATTTTATGCCACTCAATTGAAAATTTTTAATAATTTTCTAATGTCTTTCTGAGAAGTCTGTTTATCTACACTTGTGTAAAAACACACGGCACTAGTGTTAAGTCTATGTTTCTTCACCTATATACACTGGAACAGTCCGTAATGTCACTTTGATGACATCTCACTCACCATGTTGCACCATAATGTGCCAAAATGTGCACCCTCTACAATTTTAGTCCCAAATAATTCACTGTTCCTCGCAGCACTAAGCGACAGGTTTTAGTACACTACCTGCCGCCACCACGTATTTCTTTAATTCTTGCACTTGCTTCGCGTAGTGTTTGAAAAACACTCTGGATGACTTCCATCCAATAAACGAGAGAAGGCTCTCGAAATCCATAAGCTGGAAAAAGTTTAACGATGAAGCAACTTTCCTAGGATCATGACCTGCGGGTGTACTGTCAGGATCCGCTCTGCGAATAAAGTAGGTGATCTTCGCCCTTAGTTGTTTCAGGGATAAGTTTGAGCCCGATGTTTCTCCTTTAAAGAGCTGTCCTCCCCTGAAGTCTGAAGTTCTACGAAGATAGACCTTTAGACACTCTACTGGACACAGCGAGACATCTTCCTTCAGAGGGCAGATTCTCCAGGGACTCCACCTCTTGGTGGTTAGCTCGTTCTTGGCTAGAAACATTGGGTCGGGAAAGAGATTCAGTTCTCCCGCTTCAGTAAAATGGATATGGCCCTCCTCCCTAGAAAGGGCCACTATCTCACTAACTCTAGCCCCTGAGGGTAGAGCAAACAAGAAAATAACTTTTTGAGTCAAATCTTTCAGAGAGCAATTTTCATTATTCAATATTGAACCCAAATGTAGTACCTTATCCAAAGACCATGAAATGGGCCTTGGAGGTGCTGCCGGCCTAAGCCTAGCACAGGCCTTAGGGATTTTGTTAAAAATTTCATTAGAAAAGTCTAATTGGAAAGCGTAAAGGAAGGGTCTAGTCAAGGCAGATTTACACGTAGTTATCGTGTTGGCTGCTAAACCTTGTTCATAAAGGTGAATAAAGAAAGATAAGCAGAAATCTGTTGAGATTTCCTTTGGTTTCTTTGCCTTGACGAAGGCTACCCATTTCTTCCAAGATGACTCATATTGCCTTCTGGTAGATTTAGACTTATATTCCTCTAAGAAGTCTACTCTCTCTTTCGAGATCCCAAACCTCTTTCTTACTGCTAGGGAGAGAAAATCATGAGATGAAGGTCTTGGGTTTTCTGTAATGAAGCGAAGACAGTCGACTTCTGTACTAAATGAGACAGAACTGGGTCCGGCAGGGGAATCAGCCTCGGCTGCAATTCCAATACTAGAGGGAACCAGTTGCTCCAGGGCCATTTGGGAGCCAC
This sequence comes from Palaemon carinicauda, assembly GCF_036898095.1. Lineage (NCBI taxonomy): Eukaryota > Metazoa > Arthropoda > Malacostraca > Decapoda > Palaemonidae > Palaemon > Palaemon carinicauda. The sequence goes on from NC_090736.1 coordinate 93,580,989, forward strand.
TAGGGATGCTGTTCCTTGAAAAGATCTCAGCTTGTTGAGGATCTTCATTAGCAGGTTGTATGGGGGGAATAGATAAATCCTGCTCCAACTGTTCCAGTCGAGGGACATGGCCATGTCTTCTGCTTCCGCTAGAGGGTCCTCGTATGGGGCCACGTATCGAGGAAGTTTCTTGTTGTCGCTCATCGCGAAGAGGTCGATCTGCAGTTCCGGGACTTGATGTAAGATGAAGGAGAATGATCTTGCGTCTAGGGACCATTGACTCTATCGGGGTTAGCCTGGATAAAGCGTCCGCTGTCACATTGCGGAACCCTTGAAGGTGAACTGCTGATAAGTGCCATCTCTTCTTTTCCGCCAAGCGGAAGATGGCCAACATTACTTGGTTGAGTTGAGGTGATCTCGAGCCTTGACGATTCACACATCTCATTACCACCTCGCTGTCCAGAACCAGTCTTATGTGGACCGAAGGGTGAGGGGATAATTTCTTCAGTGTAAGGAAGACTGCCATGGCCTCCAAAATGTTGATGTGGAAGGTCTTGAATAGAGAGGACCAAGTTCCTTGAACTTTTCGATGATGAGTGACCTCCCCATCCTTCCAATGATGCGTCCGTGTGGATAATGACTGAGGGTGGAGGCAGTTGCAGAGGTGTTGACCTCCTCAAATTTTTGGCCTCCGACCATGGCTTGAGAAGTGATTGAAGTCGGATCGGTATTGATCTTCCAAGATCTCTTCGAGCGTTTGATGCGTATCTTCTCCAGACTCCTGATGCATCTTTTAGCTGTGCTCTTAGCACTGGGTCTGTCACTGATGCAAACTGGAGGGAGCCCAGCACTCTCTCCTGTTGGCGTCTTGAAATTCTGTTGGATTTTAGTAGTCTCTTGACAGATCCCGCTATCTCTCTCCCCTTCTTTAATGGAATGGAGAGGCGATGTGACTAAGTTCCAATGTATACCTAGCCAGCGAAACTTCTGAGCTGGAGATAGTCGAGACTTTTTTATGTTGATCTTGAATCCCAGATGTTCCAGGAACGGGATCACTTTCTTGGATGCTTGCATGCATTTCATCTTGGATGCTGCCCACACCAGCCAATCGTCCAGGTAGGATATCACCTGGGAACCTTCTAGGCGTAGTTGTTGAACAACTGCTTCTGCAAGCTTCGTGAAGATCCTTGGGGCTATCTTTAGTCCGAAGGGCATGGCTCTGAAAGCGTACTTTCTTTTTTGTAGCCTGAATCCTAGGTAGGAGGAGAGTTGGCGATTAATCAGAATGTGCCAATAGGCATCTGCCATGTCTATGGAGACTGTGTATGCCCTTTCGGGCAGCAGGGCCCTTATGTGTTGAAGGGTCAGCATCTTGAACTTGTCGTTTTCTAGAAACTTGTTGAGTGGCGACAAACTTCCTGGGTTTGTGTCTTACCGCAGCCCTTCTAGCCCCAACCCTAACAAAGCTATAAAAGTCTTTAGTTAGGGTTGTCAAGTGTGTTTTGGCTATGACCATGAACATATCTGGGGACCTATGTTCACTGGCCATTGCCTCCAGGGTCACCTGGAGGGACAGAGAGGCAGTAAGCCTTTCTTTCGTGTCCTGCTCCCTACGCAGGAGGAACTCTGACAACTTGGGGAGGTTTTTGCTAAACTGGCGTCCAGCGATATCGGCTTCCAACTTCCCGACTGAGAAGCTGAATGTCCTTCCAGTCTTTATGATCTGTCAGCAGGGCTAGGGAAAGGGGCCTACACTCCTCCAGTGTAGGGCAAGGTTTCCCAGCTTCCACTGCCTTGATCACAGCCTTGAACCCTTTTTCCACAAAGGGGAAGGCCATTGTTGCTGGAGCAAGAAAGGAAGGGTGTTGTCGTCCCGCTGGCAGAGATGATCTGAGGAACAGAAAACGGGAATGATTCCAAGTACCACCCTGTAAGGGTTGTTAACCACCTAACCGCACAACCACCACATGGCGGTTGCCGCGATTTTTGAAAAATTCTGCCGAACGTCAGAGACTAAGCTATATATATATAACTGGCAGGCAAGTTCTATTCATAAAACAAAATTTTATGCCACTCAATTGAAAATTTTTAATAATTTTCTAATGTCTTTCTGAGAAGTCTGTTTATCTACACTTGTGTAAAAACACACGGCACTAGTGTTAAGTCTATGTTTCTTCACCTATATACACTGGAACAGTCCGTAATGTCACTTTGATGACATCTCACTCACCATGTTGCACCATAATGTGCCAAAATGTGCACCCTCTACAATTTTAGTCCCAAATAATTCACTGTTCCTCGCAGCACTAAGCGACAGGTTTTAGTACACTACCTGCCGCCACCACGTATTTCTTTAATTCTTGCACTTGCTTCGCGTAGTGTTTGAAAAACACTCTGGATGACTTCCATCCAATAAACGAGAGAAGGCTCTCGAAATCCATAAGCTGGAAAAAGTTTAACGATGAAGCAACTTTCCTAGGATCATGACCTGCGGGTGTACTGTCAGGATCCGCTCTGCGAATAAAGTAGGTGATCTTCGCCCTTAGTTGTTTCAGGGATAAGTTTGAACCCGATGTTTCTCCTTTAAAGAGCTGTCCTCCCCTGAAGTCTGAAGTTCTACGAAGATAGACCTTTAGACACTCTACTGGACACAGCGAGACATCTTCCTTCAGAGGGCAGATTCTCCAGGGACTCCACCTCTTGGTGGTTAGCTCGTTCTTGGCTAGAAACATTGGGTCGGGAAAGAGATTCAGTTCTCCCGCTTCAGTAAAATGGATATGGCCCTCCTCCCTAGAAAGGGCCACTATCTCACTAACTCTAGCCCCTGAGGGTAGAGCAAACAAGAAAATAACTTTTTGAGTCAAATCTTTCAGAGAGCAATTTTCATTATTCAATATTGAACCCAAATGTAGTACCTTATCCAAAGACCATGAAATGGGCCTTGGAGGTGCTGCCGGCCTAAGCCTAGCACAGGCCTTAGGGATTTTGTTAAAAATTTCATTAGAAAAGTCTAATTGGAAAGCGTAAAGGAAGGGTCTAGTCAAGGCAGATTTACACGTAGTTATCGTGTTGGCTGCTAAACCTTGTTCATAAAGGTGAATAAAGAAAGATAAGCAGAAATCTGTTGAGATTTCCTTTGGTTTCTTTGCCTTGACGAAGGCTACCCATTTCTTCCAAGATGACTCATATTGCCTTCTGGTAGATTTAGACTTATATTCCTCTAAGAAGTCTACACTCTCTTTCGAGATCCCAAACCTCTTTCTTACTGCTAGGGAGAGAAAATCATGAGATGAAGGTCTTGGGTTTTCTGTAATGAAGCGAAGACAGTCGACTTCTGTACTAAATGAGACAGAACTGGGTCCGGCAGGGGAATCAGCCTCGGCTGCAATTCCAATACTAGAGGGAACCAGTTGCTCCAGGGCCACTTGGGAGCCACTAGGGATGCTGTTCCTTGAAAAGATCTCAGCTTGTTGAGGATCTTCATTAGCAGGTTGTATGGGGGGAATAGATAAATCCTGCTCCAACTGTTCCAGTCGAGGGACATGGCCATGTCTTCTGCTTCCGCTAGAGGGTCCTCGTATGGGGCCACGTATCGAGGAAGTTTCTTGTCGTCGCTCATCGCGAAGAGGTCGATCTGCAGTTCCGGGACTTGATGTACGATGAAGGAGAATGATCTTGCGTCTAGGGACCATTGACTCTATCGGGGTTAGCCTGGATAAAGCGTCCGCTGTCACATTGCGGAACCCTTGAAGGTGAACTGCTGATAAGTGCCATCTCTTCTTTTCCGCCAAGCGGAAGATGGCCAACATTACTTGGTTGAGTTGAGGTGATCTCGAGCCTTGACGATTCACACATCTCATTACCACCTCGCTGTCCAGAACCAGTCTTATGTGGACCGAAGGGTGAGGGGATAATTTCTTCAGTGTAAGGAAGACTGCCATGGCCTCCAAAATGTTGATGTGGAAGGTCTTGAATAGAGAGGACCAAGTTCCTTGAACTTTTCGATGATGAGTGACCTCCCCATCCTTCCAATGATGCGTCCGTGTGGATAATGACTGAGGGTGGAGGCAGTTGCAGAGGTGTTGACCTCCTCAAATTTTTGGCCTCCGACCATGGCTTGAGAAGTGATTGAAGTCGGATCGGTATTGATCTTCCAAGATCTCTTCGAGCGTTTGATGCGTATCTTCTCCAGACTCCTGATGCATCTTTTAGCTGTGCTCTTAGCACTGGGTCTGTCACTGATGCAAACTGGAGGGAGCCCAGCACTCTCTCCTGTTGGCGTCTTGAAATTCTGTTGGATTTTAGTAGTCTCTTGACAGATCCCGCTATCTCTCTCCCCTTCTTTAATGGAATGGAGAGGCGATGTGACTAAGTTCCAATGTATACCTAGCCAGCGAAACTTCTGAGCTGGAGATAGTCGAGACTTTTTTATGTTGATCTTGAATCCCAGATGTTCCAGGAACGGGATCACTTTCTTGGATGCTTGCATGCATTTCATCTTGGATGCTGCCCACACCAGCCAATCGTCCAGGTAGGATATCACCTGGGAACCTTCTAGGCGTAGTTGTTGAACAACTGCTTCTGCAAGCTTCGTGAAGATCCTTGGGGCTATCTTTAGTCCGAAGGGCATGGCTCTGAAAGCGTACTTTCTTTTTTGTAGCCTGAATCCTAGGTAGGAGGAGAGTTGGCGATTAATCAGAATGTGCCAATAGGCATCTGCCATGTCTATGGAGACTGTGTATGCCCTTTCGGGCAGCAGGGCCCTTATGTGTTGAAGGGTCAGCATCTTGAACTTGTCGTTTTCTAGAAACTTGTTGAGTGGCGACAAACTTCCTGGGTTTGTGTCTTACCGCAGCCCTTCTAGCCCCAACCCTAACAAAGCTATAAAAGTCTTTAGTTAGGGTTGTCAAGTGTGTTTTGGCTATGACCATGAACATATCTGGGGACCTATGTTCACTGGCCATTGCCTCCAGGGTCACCTGGAGGGACAGAGAGGCAGTAAGCCTTTCTTTCGTGTCCTGCTCCCTACGCAGGAGGAACTCTGACAACTTGGGGAGGTTTTTGCTAAACTGGCGTCCAGCGATATCGGCTTCCAACTTCCCGACTGAGAAGCTGAATGTCCTTCCAGTCTTTATGATCTGTCAGCAGGGCTAGGGAAAGGGGCCTACACTCCTCCAGTGTAGGGCAAGGTTTCCCAGCTTCCACTGCCTTGATCACAGCCTTGAACCCTTTTTCCACAAAGGGGAAGGCCATTGTTGCTGGAGCAAGAAAGGAAGGGTGTTGTCGTCCCGCTGGCAGAGATGATCTGAGGAACAGAAAACGGGAATGATTCCAAGTACCACCCTGTAAGGGTTGTTAACCACCTAACCGCACAACCACCACATGGCGGTTGCCGCGATTTTTGAAAAATTCTGCCGAACGTCAGAGACTAAGCTATATATATATAACTGGCAGGCAAGTTCTATTCATAAAACAAAATTTTATGCCACTCAATTGAAAATTTTTAATAATTTTCTAATGTCTTTCTGAGAAGTCTGTTTATCTACACTTGTGTAAAAACACACGGCACTAGTGTTAAGTCTATGTTTCTTCACCTATATACACTGGAACAGTCCGTAATGTCACTTTGATGACATCTCACTCACCATGTTGCACCATAATGTGCCAAAATGTGCACCCTCTACAATTTTAGTCCCAAATAATTCACTGTTCCTCGCAGCACTAAGCGACAGGTTTTAGTACACTACCTGCCGCCACCACGTATTTCTTTAATTCTTGCACTTGCTTCGCGTAGTGTTTGAAAAACACTCTGGATGACTTCCATCCAATAAACGAGAGAAGGCTCTCGAAATCCATAAGCTGGAAAAAGTTTAACGATGAAGCAACTTTCCTAGGATCATGACCTGCGGGTGTACTGTCAGGATCCGCTCTGCGAATAAAGTAGGTGATCTTCGCCCTTAGTTGTTTCAGGGATAAGTTTGAACCCGATGTTTCTCCTTTAAAGAGCTGTCCTCCCCTGAAGTCTGAAGTTCTACGAAGATAGACCTTTAGACACTCTACTGGACACAGCGAGACATCTTCCTTCAGAGGGCAGATTCTCCAGGGACTCCACCTCTTGGTGGTTAGCTCGTTCTTGGCTAGAAACATTGGGTCGGGAAAGAGATTCAGTTCTCCCGCTTCAGTAAAATGGATATGGCCCTCCTCCCTAGAAAGGGCCACTATCTCACTAACTCTAGCCCCTGAGGGTAGAGCAAACAAGAAAATAACTTTTTGAGTCAAATCTTTCAGAGAGCAATTTTCATTATTCAATATTGAACCCAAATGTAGTACCTTATCCAAAGACCATGAAATGGGCCTTGGAGGTGCTGCCGGCCTAAGCCTAGCACAGGCCTTAGGGATTTTGTTAAAAATTTCATTAGAAAAGTCTACTTGGAAAGCGTAAAGGAAGGGTCTAGTCAAGGCAGATTTACACGTAGTTATCGTGTTGGCTGCTAAACCTTGTTCATAAAGGTGAATAAAGAAAGATAAGCAGAAATCTGTTGAGATTTCCTTTGGTTTCTTTGCCTTGACGAAGGCTACCCATTTCTTCCAAGATGACTCATATTGCCTTCTGGTAGATTTAGACTTATATTCCTCTAAGAAGTCTACACTCTCTTTCGAGATCCCAAACCTCTTTCTTACTGCTAGGGAGAGAAAATCATGAGATGAAGGTCTTGGGTTTTCTGTAATGAAGCGAAGACAGTCGACTTCTGTACTAAATGAGACAGAACTGGGTCCGGCAGGGGAATCAGCCTCGGCTGCAATTCCAATACTAGAGGGAACCAGTTGCTCCAGGGCCACTTGGGAGCCACTAGGGATGCTGTTCCTTGAAAAGATCTCAGCTTGTTGAGGATCTTCATTAGCAGGTTGTATGGGGGGAATAGATAAATCCTGCTCCAACTGTTCCAGTCGAGGGACATGGCCATGTCTTCTGCTTCCGCTAGAGGGTCCTCGTATGGGGCCACGTATCGAGGAAGTTTCTTGTTGTCGCTCATCGCGAAGAGGTCGATCTGCAGTTCCGGGACTTGATGTAAGATGAAGGAGAATGATCTTGCGTCTAGGGACCATTGACTCTATCGGGGTTAGCCTGGATAAAGCGTCCGCTGTCACATTGCGGAACCCTTGAAGGTGAACTGCTGATAAGTGCCATCTCTTCTTTTCCGCCAAGCGAAAGATGGCCAACATTACTTGGTTGAGTTGAGGTGATCTCGAGCCTTGACGATTCACACATCTCATTACCACCTCGCTGTCCAGAACCAGTCTTATGTGGACCGAAGGGCGAGGGGATAATTTCTTCAGTGTAAGGAAGACTGCCATGGCCTCCAAAATGTTGATGTGGAAGGTCTTGAATAGAGAGGACCAAGTTCCTTGAACTTTTCGATGATGAGTGACCTCCCCATCCTTCCAATGATGCGTCCGTGTGGATAATGACTGAGGGTGGAGGCAGTTGCAGAGGTGTTGACCTCCTCAAATTTTTGGCCTCCGACCATGGCTTGAGAAGTGATTGAAGTCGGATCGGTATTGATCTTCCAAGATCTCTTCGAGCGTTTGATGCGTATCTTCTCCAGACTCCTGATGCATCTTTTAGCTGTGCTCTTAGCACTGGGTCTGTCACTGATGCAAACTGGAGGGAGCCCAGCACTCTCTCCGGTTGGCGTCTTGAAATTCTGTTGGATTTTAGTAGTCTCTTGACAGATCCCGCTATCTCTCTCCCCTTCTTTAATGGAATGGAGAGGCGATGTGACTAAGTTCCAATGTATACCTAGCCAGCGAAACTTCTGAGCTGGAGATAGTCGAGACTTTTTTATGTTGATCTTGAATCCCAGATGTTCCAGGAACGGGATCACTTTCTTGGATGCTTGCATGCATTTCATCTTGGATGCTGCCCACACCAGCCAATCGTCCAGGTAGGATATCACCTGGGAACCTTCTAGGCGTAGTTGTTGAACAACTGCTTCTGCAAGCTTCGTGAAGATCCTTGGGGCTATCTTTAGTCCGAAGGGCATGGCTCTGAAAGCGTACTTTCTTTTTTGTAGCCTGAATCCTAGGTAGGAGGAGAGTTGGCGATTAATCAGAATGTGCCAATAGGCATCTGCCATGTCTATGGAGACTGTGTATGCCCTTTCGGGCAGCAGGGCCCTTATGTGTTGAAGGGTCAGCATCTTGAACTTGTCGTTTTCTATAAACTTGTTGAGTGGCGACAAACTTCCTGGGTTTGTGTCTTACCGCAGCCCTTCTAGCCCCAACCCTAACAAAGCTATTAAAGTCTTTAGTTAGGGTTGTCAAGTGTGTTTTGGCTATGACCATGAACATATCTGGGGACCTATGTTCACTGGCCATTGCCTCCAGGGTCACCTGGAGGGACAGAGAGGCAGTAAGCCTTTCTTTCGTGTCCTGCTCCCTACGCAGGAGGAACTCTGACAACTTGGGGTGGTTTTTGCTAAACTGGCGTCCAGCGATATCGGCTTCCAACTTCCCGACTGAGAAGCTGAATGTCCTTCCAGTCTTTATGATCTGTCAGCAGGGCTAGGGAAAGGGGCCTACACTCCTCCAGTGTAGGGCAAGGTTTCCCAGCTTCCACTGCCTTGATCACAGCCTTGAACCCTTTTTCCACAAAGGGGAAGGCCATTGTTGCTGGAGCAAGAAAGGAAGGGTGTTCCTTAATCAGGGCTGGCACCTTAAAAGCCCCTGTTCTTCAGACTGCTGGCTAGCAAAGCTTGAGCCTTTGTATGGTCAAGCACTATGACCTCCTTGGGCTCTGTCTCCTCCTTGGAGACGGGTTCTGTCCTTAGACGAACAAAGCAGTCAGGATAGGACTCAAAGCTGGGCCAGAACTCAATTTCCTCGATAAGGACAGCTTCCAGCTTTTCTGATATGAAGATCTTGCCGTTTGTTATTGGCATGTACTCGGCACGCCTCCATGGGTTTACCTCGGCACGAGGGAAGATCCTTTACATTAAGTCTCCTATGAGACCCACAGGCCGCTGCAAGCTGGTGAATCTTCTTCCTTAGCGCAGCTTCCCTTTCTTCGCTCTTCTACTGAAAAATCTCCATCATGGCTTTGATGGCAGACAGGGTGTCATCCGACTTATCAGGTGGAGGAGTGGAGGACGTAGAGGGCACTGGTTCTGGGGCAGGAACCGACGAAACAGACACAGTTTCGACTTCATCCTCTTCTGTCTCTGGAGCCAACGTAGACTCCTCTTCTTGACCTTCAGCTAGAAGGTCCTTTTCGGTGTCCTCTGACACCTCTGACATCCTCTCATCATCTAGATGGATGTCCTTCATCACATCCGAGACATCCGTGTCCACGGCTATCTGGATGCAAGGGATCTCAGGGTGAGGCTGAGGAATGACAGCATCCGCAGATGCTTTGGGGGAAAAGATAGGCCCTCATACGCTCACTGGGGAGGTAAGGCCCCGTGGCGTTTTTCTGGAAGCCACGAACCCATCTGCGCAGCTGGTTCCGAGCTGCATCCCTTGACTCCGTTGTCTTGGGGTTCTCAAAAGCCTCATAAACCAAGTCTTTGCACACTGTACATACCTGGGAGTCCCAATATTTGAGTAGTCCCTTGTTGATGGAACAATGGGAGTGCGACCTGCACTCCAGGTGGCCGCAGAAGTCCCTGCTACGTACGTTGCAGAAGACGCTGCCGCACTTCACATAGTCCTCCTGTAAAGAGGAAAATAAAATGAGTATGCTGTAGTTAATCTCACTGGATAAACTAATAAATATTATTAATAATATTTCCCATTTTATTTTATTGCATATAGCTTAGGATAGATAAGCCAGAAAAGAATTAGGAAAGACACATACATGTGTTTCCCGCCCAGCCAATTGTTGTGACCTCCCTCAATATTAATCCTAGGGTTATCCACCTGAGGAGGCCCGGTGGAAGAATCTAGCCTATAAGGATAGAAGAGTGTAGCTAACACTAACTTCCAAAAGGATTAATAATGAGGGTCATTAATAACTGATCAGTATGTAGAAAGGGGAATCCTTTCCCTATCTATAAGGTCTCAACAATAGACTGTGCCTGGACACACAGAATATGTTGGAAAATTCAACTACTGTATACTTTTATACCATAGTTTTCTGTCTGCAGTATGTTCTATACTACAAATATACTGGCTACTGTATATACATATACTGTAGTTGTCGCCGGCATGTAGCCGGCAAGGCTAGTACCTAAGGCACAGTTCAACTGACACAATATTGAAAAATTAGTAGCCGGCAGCCCACCGGATTGCCGGTGGCTTACCGGACGCCGGCGGGTCGCCGGCTGTCGGCACACTAGACCAGACAGCATTCTATGTGACAGAGTAGTTGCCGTTAAACCGAACTGGGCCGGCTCTTGCCGGCTAAGTCAGTTATGTCAGTGAATCGTTGGCTGTCGGCCCACAAGTCTAGCCAGCGTCTTGCCGGCAGCCGCCAGTTAGGTTAGTACCTGGCGACAATAGCCAAGAGAGAGAGAGAAAGCAAGGAGTGAAGGGTGATGTAAGGACACTGTCTCACTTCCTTCCTCCGGAAAGAAGGTTCTAATGGAAAGGGAGAATATAAAATAATCAAGCTTCCACCCATCCACCTCCGTTGCCGGTCCCTGCCGGTCATAGAATGTGAATGGCAGCCCAAGGAAGGACTGAAGAACACTCCAAAGTCAATGGATCTTCTGCCGGCAGCTGGTCCTGCCGACACAGCTATCCCGGAGCACTGTGTCTGATAGGGAAGCTGAACGACTAGGCCATACAAGCAGAAGCCCAAGCCAGCCCTACAACCTGCCGACAAGCAGTGAGATTGCAGGACGACGGCCAAAGGGATGTGATGGCTAGGCCATCACTAAAGGACAGAATGGGGAGGGAAAAGGGTCCTGTATAAGGTGTGAGAGGATCTGGCAGTATGCCGGTCCTACCACACCTTGAGGAAGCTGTTTCAGTATCGGCGCCATCCTAGGCGGACGGAGAATTCATTCCCCAGCCTAAGGTCTGCCAATACAGTAAGGGGACCTGCACTCATCTAGCCGCCCCCCTTAATCATAGAGAAACAGAGTTCCAGTGCCAGCACCATCCTAGGCAGCAGAAAATCTCACAAATTTTAGGTAATTTGTATTTTTCCTAACAGTACTTACCTCGAACTACTTTCTTAGGAGTATCTGGGATCTCCTCCCATCCGACCAGAGTTTTGTGTAGTTTACCCTAAACCCATTTTCTATGAGGGGTAACCTCAGGCAGAGTGATACGCGTCCTGAGGCTAACCCCGGGTCAGAGAGCATGCCTGCTCAGGCCTCGACCTCCAGTACGTTCTTGACAGCTAAGGTCATTAGGACACCAGGGGACACTCGGGGAAGGCAGGGTGGGCCCTTACCCGAAAGTAGTTCGAGGTAAGTACTGTTAGGAAAAATACAAATTACCTAAAATTTGTGATTTGTTCCAACACGAAGTACTTACCTCGAACTACTTTCTTAGGAGACTTATACTTTAGGAGGTGGGCGCGGCCCTACAAGTTCTTGAGACCGTGCTTTTGGAAAATCCAGAGACCTAGAAAGGAGGCTAGGTCATGTTGACCCCATAGAAAATCGATTGAGAGGAAACTACACAAAAACCCATCTTAGTGTCTAAGAAACTCACCTGTGCAAGAAATCCTAGGGAACATGTCTTCCTCTTGTTGAGGTACTCGTCTCTGGCTCAGGGCCCTCTCAGAGCCCACTTGAAGCGGAAAAAGGGAAAGAAGGTACAAGGGGGTTTAAAGACCTGTGTCTCTTGTGCTTGTTACCCGCGGTTATCACTGAGGCTATGCTTTTAAACCGTTTGGAGCGCGGAAACGACGGTACCTATCGAGAACCCGTCCAGGGATCTTCTTGAATAGTCCTTCAAATAGTGAGCCGTGAAGGTAGACTGGTTGGCCCAGGTGCCTGCCCTTAGGATCTGGCCCACAACCATATTCTTCTCAAAGGCCAATGTAGTACTCAGGCTCCTAATGTCATGGGACTTGGGTTTCCCCGACAGGGGGATTCCTGCCTTACTGTAGGCCCTGATGATGACCTGCCGCAACCAGAAGGAGATGGTATTCTTCGAGACTGGCTCCTTCACGAGGCCTGTGGAAACAAAAAGACTTTTGATCCCGGGCCGGAGTTTTGCTGTCTTTTCCAAGTATTTCCTCACTTCCCTGACAGGGCAGAGGCGCAAATCCTTCACGTCGTCCGACCGGGGGATTGCCGGAATTGAGAAACCTTCAAATCTGGGGTCCCACACGGCAGGGTTCTGGGTCTTAGCTACGAAGGAAGGGACGAACTTGAACGTGACTTCTCGCCAACCTTTCGAGTGAGCCACATCGTAGGACAGACCATGAATCTCGCCGACCCGTTTAGTTGACGCTAACGCCAGCAAGAAAACCGTCTTGAGAGTGAGATCTTTGTCCACGATGTCTTTCAGGGGCTCGAACGGAGGTTCGGATAACATTTTCAGGACCCTTGCCACGTCCCATTGTGGCACCTTCACCGCTTGCGGGGGGCATGATTGCTCAAAGCTCTTAATGAGCATTGAGATATGTCTGGAGTTACCCAGGTCTATGCCATTCAGGAGAAAAACTTGGCCCAGAGCAGCGCGGACTCCCTTGATGGCTGGGATGGACATGTTGACCACGTCCCTGAGGTAAGCTAGGAAGTCCGCTACTTGCGGGATGGAGGCCTTCAGGGGCCTGATGTCCCTAGCGGCGCACCATTTGGTAAAGGTGGCCCACTTAGCCTGGTATACAGCTGTCGATGACCGTCTCAGGTAGCCCGACATCCTCGTTGCTGTACTCGACGAATAGCCTTCCCTCCTCAGGAGGTGCTCGATAACCTCCACGCGTAAAGGCGGAGGGACCGAGGATTCTCGTGGAATCTTTGGGAGTGTGGTTGCCGGAGAAGGTCTGGCCTGTCCAGAAGGGGCCAGGCCAGCTGTTGTGCTAACTCCCTTAGGTCCACGAACCATTCTCTCTCCGGCCACCAGGGCACTACCAAAGTCATCCATAGGTTGTCCGTCCTTCTTACTCTGTTGAGGACCTGCCTGAGCATCCCGAAGTGGGGAAAAGCATACACGTCGAGATTGTCCCAAGGATGTTGGAAGTCGTCCTCGAACGCCGCTTTTGGGTCTGGGACAGGAGAACAGAACACGGGGAGCTGCGTGTTCAGCCTTGTTGCAAAGAGGTCCATCACCGGAGAACCCCATTTCTGAATGACGGACCTGGCTACTTCCTGCTGAGGCCGTCGGCGAGGACGTTCCTTTTCCCTGGAAGGAACCTCGCTGAGATTCTTATCTGCTCCACTTCGGCCCATTCCAGAAGTTGTAACGTGAGGACGCATAGCTCCTTCGACCTTAGGCCTCCCTGTTTCTTTATGTAAGCTACTACCGTGGCGTTGTCGCACATCAATGCCACGGTGTTTCCCCAGAGTAGGTGTACGAACTCCTGGCACGCTCTTTGTACTGCCCTCATCTCTAGTACGTTTATGTGCTGGGTCTTCTCTAGGGCTGTCCAGTTCCCTCTTGCTGATTTCCCTATAAGATGGGCACCCCACCCCTCCTTCGATGCGTCCATGAACAGAAGCATCTCTGGAGGGTCGGCTACAAAGGGCATCCCTTTGAGGGTGTTCGTCCTGCAGCTCCACCATTCCAGGACCCGTTTCGTGTTCGGGAACACCGGGACCACTCTGTGGGGGGAATCCATTTGGTTCCAGCTTTCCTTTAGGTTCCATTGGACCTCCCTGAGCTTTAGCCTGCCCTGGGGGACCAGTTTCTCCAATGACACAAGGTGGCCTATCAGTCTCTGCCAGTCCTTCGCTCTCCTGGGTTGGTCCGTCAGGAAGGGGCAGAGGACCTGGTCTAAGTTGTCCAGCCTGTCCGCGGAGGGGAAGGCTTTCACTAACCGGGAATCCAGAACCATTCCGAGGTAGGTCGTCCTGGTGGAGGGTATCAGTTGGGACTTCTTTAGGTTGATGGTGATCCCCAGAACGTTGCAGAACCGCAGCAACATCGCGCCTTGCTCCTTCAGTACTTCCTCTGAGGCTGAAAGTAACAACCAGTCATCCAGGTAACGAATCAGGCGAATGCCCTGTTCGTGTGCGCAGACTGAGACCGCTGTGAAGACTTGGGGGGCAGTGGACAGCCCGAAGCAGAGGGTCTTGAACTGCAACGTTTGGTTCTCCCATTGTGGAGGATTAATTTTTGTTTTATTTTTATTTATTTTTTGTTTGCCAAATCCAATCCTGAGAGAGAGAGAGAGAGAGAGAGAGAGAGAGAGAGAGAGAGAGAGAGATAGTGTATCGATTGTTTGTGGGGAGAAAGACTGTTGGTTTAAATGAGATTGTTACCTCCGCCAAGCGGCGGAGGTTATGTTTTCGGTTCGGTTTGTTTGTTTGTTTGTTTGTTTGTTTCTCTGTTTGTCTGTCTGTCTGTGGACAACGTAGAGGCCACATTTCTACACGGAATCACTTCAAACTTGGCCAAGTAGTTCCCCAATGTGTATGGAAGAACTGATTAAATTTTGGTCAAGGTCACCCCAAGGTCAAGGTCACAGGGGTCACTGGTGTCACTATGACATAAGTGGCCATATCAAGAGACAGAAATAAAGCACTGACTTTTGCATAAGCCAACAGGGAAGTCCTAGTCCAGGCGCAACCCATTGAATGGTTAAGCTAAATTAAAGGTCAAACGTTACTTGAAAGTCGAAGTCCCATCAATTCATGATTCTAGGACATATGGCGCTCTAGGTCACCTTGGCGGAGGTATGTCCTCTACGAGGACCATGTCCGCGTTCAGGACTTGCTCACTTGTTTGTTTATGTTTTTAGTTAGGTTACGACAGTGGTGAATGTTTCGGAGCGAATGCTTTTTGATTTGACTGCTGATAGAGGCGGTTGTGTGTGTGATTGCTGGATTTGCTATTATTCTTTATTACCAGCAAGGAAGTGATTATTTATTTTAACAGCCGTGATTCCTCCTTGGATAAGCTTACTCCTTTGAAGAGCAATTTTTGAAAGTGGATTTATTGATTGTTGACGAATTGGCTTGTAATAAGGAATTTGATACGACCACTCTGATTTGTACAATTGTTGATGACCCGGACCGAATCAAATCCAGATTGCTGTTGATGATGATGATGATTAATATAATTATGTAATAACAATTGTCAGTGTTACGGTAGCTAGAGAGCTGTGGTTGGGCTATAAACGGACTGTTGGCCCTTGTGTGGACAAAGACGTCCACACATAAACAAATATTGGTTTTGGTTTGTGGGGTAATTTTAAGTCTGTTAGGTTTTTTGCAGGTTGTATGAATGGTGCTTTTGGTTATTATATATTATAATATTTGGTGTTAAATTTTTGATTAGTTTTAAGTGTTGATAATTTGATTGTGGATGGTTATTGATTTATTTTTAAGTTGTAAGAAATATAGTTTTAAGGTTATGTTTTGTTTTGTGTTTTGTCCTTTTGTCCAAGAGTCCCGCTGCTGATAACGTAAGGGGAAAGGTTGTATTGAGGAGACATTGGTCTGTTTAGAGTGATTCAAGGGTGTGGGGGTTGTTCTGCAACATCCCGCCACATTATTTTGGCGCCCGAACAAGGACTGCCGAGGTGGGATTGATAGCTGGACTCTTGGACGAAGGACTGATAGGGTAAGAAATTAGATTAAGGTTGAAGAAAAATGGAAGAACAACTAAAGGTATTAAGGGAGGAATTGCGGCTGAGTAAGGAGCGTGAGGAGAAGTTGTTGTAAGAGAATAAGTGGATAAGGTGTGAGAATGAGGAGATGCATAGGAAACTGAGGGAAATTCAGGGAACTGTAGAGATAGTGGAAGAGGGTTTTGAGATGAGAATGCAAGAGAATGAGGAACGAATGGAGAGACGATTGGAAGCTATGATGGGGCAAGTAATGGGGATGATGAAGACTTTAATGGGTGAAGGTGCAGTCGAAGGAGTGGCCTCTGCTACGGGTAAAGGGTTGCTGGTGGAAGAGAAGGTTAAGGTCGGTGATAATAGGAAAGGAAGTGATAGTAATAGTAATAGTGATAGTGAGATTGAAGATAAGGGAATTAAGCATAGTAAGGATGAACAGAAATGTGATAGGAAGAATGAGAAGAAAGGTAAAAGTAATATGAAGAGGGAAAAGAAGAAAGGTCAGGATGTGAGTGAAGATGATCATGAATGGGTGAAAGTGGTAAGTAAGAAAAAGGGTAAGAAGGGAATGGTTAAGAATAGGAATTTAAGTGTTGAAGTGGATTCATTATATTCAAATGAGGAAGAAGGTAACAAGGGAGTAGGCAGTGATGATAGCAGTGAGAATGAACGCGATGTGTGTAAGACTGTGTTTATGAGAGAGGTACCTCGGTGTGAAAGGTTCAATGAGCATAGTAGTAGGGATGTATATGAATTTTTCAAGGAGTATGAGAGGTATTGTCAGGATAAGTATGGTGATAGTAAGAGAGTTTGGGCTAGGGAGTTAGGAGAATATTTGACTGGGTATTTGTTGACGATGTATGAGGTGATAATGAGTGTAGGTGACATTGATTATGAAAGTGTGAAAAAGAGAATAATTGAGCAGGTAAAACGTATGAAAGGGAGTGTTAGGTATAAGCGTAAGAATGATTTTGATGAGGCACGGATGAATGTAGGAGAAGCGATATCGATGTATGTGTGTAGGTTGGAAATGTTAGCTAGGAAGAAGTATGGGGATGAAGGCATAAATGAGAATAAGGAGTTAATGAAGAAGTTTCTGGCTACTGTACCTGAGAATGTTGCTGAGTTTATTAATTTGAAACGGAAGGAGAAAATGAGGTGGACGAAAGAAAGACTGACATGGGATGATATTTTAAGAGATAGTTGAGGATTACGAGTTGGATAGGTGTATGAAAGAAAGCAAATTTGTGAGTGTAAGAACTGGAATGGAGGAAAGTGTGCCAGAATTTGTTAGTTTTCGAGATGCTGTTATGAGAGGACCGATGAGGGTAGCTGATAGTGTAGTAGATAGGAGTGTTAG
This sequence comes from Palaemon carinicauda, assembly GCF_036898095.1. Classification (NCBI taxonomy): domain Eukaryota; kingdom Metazoa; phylum Arthropoda; class Malacostraca; order Decapoda; family Palaemonidae; genus Palaemon; species Palaemon carinicauda. The sequence goes on from NC_090736.1 coordinate 93,598,016, forward strand.
GGTGAGTAATGTGGGAATACCTGTAAGGACAAATGAAGGGTTTAGGCAAGGGAATCAGGTTTGGAGGGATAGGAGTGCTAGTGTGCAGCAAGGTAGGTCAGGTAGTTGTATCCGTGAGGAGAAGTGTTATAGGTGTGGGAAAGTAGGGCATAAGAAGAATGAATGTAGATAGGCTCTAGGTGCTTGTTTTGGATGTGGTGAGGTAGGGCATAGAATTAGCGAGTGCAAGAAAGAGAAAGGGGTAAAATGTTATTGGTGTGGTATGACTGGGCACATAGCGAGTGGATGTAGGAGTAATCGTACGAATGTGATTTGCGGCAATTGTGGTAAAGATGGTCATTATGCTAGAATGTGCAAGGAGTACTGAATGTGGTGCAGATGGGCATGTAGCTAGAGTATGTAGGAAGAAGGGAGTAAGTCAGCCAGGATGTTCGGGAAACTAGAGTGTAAGAGGGTTCAGCTGGGTGAGTCCTCGAGTGTGTGCGGAGTGAATGTGATGCATGTTCGTGAAGGTTTACTGCATGAAGACGTGATGGGTGAAAGAGCTTATGACTGCATGAGTGTAAAAGTAAATTTTAATGGTATAGAGCTAGTTGGTCTGATTGATACTGGTTGTGGTGTCAATTTAATGTTTAAGAATGCGTACGATAAGGTAAGGAATGTTTGTGAATTTAGGGGGTGTAAAGGTGAAGTGAAAGGTATCGGTAATTTAAGTATGTGTGTGCAAGGTAAGTTATGTGAAAATGTTATGATTGGGGGGCTGATGATGGAAGATAATGATTTTTATGTGGTTGAGGGAGTAAATGACAAATATGATGTGTTGTTAGGTTATAACTTCTTGAAAAAATGTGATATGATTGTACAACCTAGTGTAAATATGATAGAGATGAAAGTTAATGGTAAATTTTGTGGGGAATTTTATTTGAATGAAGATGGTAGTGTATGTACGAAGGTATGGAAAGGTGTGCCGTTAATAGCAAAAGAAGGTGTTAAATTGTCCAGAGATGCGAGTGAGGTTGTCAGTGTAAAAGTTGCATGGCCGAATAGTCTGGGAATTGCCAATAGTGACAATTGTGAATATGTAGTGGAAGGTTCGGAAGCAAGTAATTTAGTGAAAACAAGTGTGCATGTGTATGATGGTATTTTTAATTTGCAGGAGCCGAAGGTGTATGTGAGCTTGTTGCCGACTGTAAGGAGGAAGAGAATACGGGGTATACGTGAGGGTGATTGCATGGGATGTATGTATACGTTAGTCAATGTAGAGGATGAAAGGTATGTTAAATTGAGACATGTTATGACGGGTAAGATAAAGCAGGATGACGATTGGGACTATGAAAGTTTGAAAGAAAGAATTAATGTAGATGAGAATATAAGTGAGGGAGAAAGGGAACAATTGTATATGATGTTATGGGATAGACGGAGAGTTTTGAGTCGTGGTGACGAGGATTGTGGGGGATCAAAGCTGCCTGAATTTAAGATAGTTCTTAGTAATGATACCCCCATATATCAGCGTCCCCAACATTTTTCTCCGCCTATTGCCAGAGAAATAGAAGAGCAGTGCCAGGAGTTAGAGCAAATGGGTGTAATAGAAAGGAGTGAGTGTGCCTGGAATAGCTCTATTGTACCTGTAAGAAAGCCGGATGGAAGTTTACGTATGTGTATTGATTATAGGAAGGTGAATGAAGTAACTGTTAAAGAACGTTTCCCGATGAATGTGGTGTCTGACTGTGTGTATAAGATGTATGGTATGAAAGTTTCTACAAAGTTAGATTTAGTTAGGGGCTATTATCAGATGCCTCTGGCAGAGGGAAGCAGGCCCATTACGGCATTTTCAAGTAGTAATTGTCATTATCAGTTTAGAAGATTAAGTTTTGGCCTTGCTAATGCGCCTGCTGCCTTCCAGAGGGCGATGAATGTAGTTTTGGCTGGGTTTGATCGACAGAGGGTAACTGTTTTTATAGATGATATTTTGATTGCTAGTGAGACTGTTGAGGAACACATGCAGTTGCTTGAAGCAGTATTAGAACGTTTGATAGAAGTTGGTGTGAAAGTTAAGCTTGAAAAGTGTACATGGCTGGCCGGGGAGGTGGAATTTCTTGGGCATGTGGTGAGTGAATCGGGTATAAGGAAGAGTGATAAGTTTGTGAGTAAGGTGAGAGAATTTCCACGTCCTCATACGGTGCGTGAGTTGAGAGGTTTTCTTGGGTTAATTGAATTTGGTCGGAAGTTTGTCAGAGATTGTTCGGGAATAGGGAAGCCTTTGAATGAGTGGACAGGTAAGAGAAATAGTACGAGACTGAAATGGGATGAGCGTATGATTGAAGCATTTGAAAAGTTGAAAGAAGAGGCTGCGAGAGACGTCACTTTGGCCTTTCCCGAGTATAGTGAGCGTGCGAGTATGCTAGAGTTATATACGGATGCTAGTGGGATTAGTATGGGTGGTTGCTTGGTTCAAATGCAAAGAATAAATGGAGATGAACAGTTGAGAGTGATAGCGTATGTAAGTAAAGCATTTAGCAAGGTCGAGCGAAATTATTCCACGATTGAAAGGGAGTTGGCTGCGATAAGGTTTTGCGTGAAAGCGTTGAAGGTATTTTTGTATGGTGTGAAATTTATTGTGCGTACTGACCATCAGCCCCTAGTGTACATGATTAGGAAAGAGTTTGTGAATGCTAGGGTTGCGAGGACAATAGAGGATTTGAATGAATTTGACTTTAAACTAAAATATGTACCTGGGTAGCAGATGCGATGTCAAGAATGCATGGTAAGATAAAAGATAGTAGCGAGAATGATAGTAATTTTGAAAGGTTGCCGGAAGATTTAGTGGTGGTACAAAGTTTTGAAGGGGATGACATGGTATATAAATGTATTTTGTGTGGGTTGAATAAGTTTAAATTGAAAGGTTTGAATAAGGATATACCTGCTAGTGTAGATGAGCTTAGAATGAGTGTTAGGAATGAAGTATCGAAAGAAATGGCATATAAGGAGGAGGATAGTGTGCTTGAGGGTGAATTGTTATCAAAAGTATTGTTGGTAGTAAGTATGTTGTATGGTGTCACTGTTTATTTGTATTTTGGGTGGAATCGTCCGATGCAATACCGGGCAAATAAGGAGACTGAAAGAGAGTATATATTGAGGTTACGATGTAATGAAAGATGTTGCAAGTTGTTGAGTGAGAAGGAGGATTGCCCGAGTGACTTGAATCTGAGTGGTATGAGCATGGAAGATAGCGAAGATGAACATAGGTGTGACAAGAATGACCCTATTGATAGGAGAGTAAACATTTGTATGCATGGTATAAAAGGAAGAATGATGACGTATGTGGGTATAAATGGGAATGAATACTGTAGTTTAATTGATACAGGTGCGCAAGTGTCATTAGTGAATATGTCTGTTATCAAGGAAATAGAGCGGTACAATTGGGAAGTGAAAAGGCAATGTACGAGTGTGAGAATTCATGGGATAGGTAAAGGAAGTTTGCTAGTTTGGGAAGAAGTGTGTTTGAAAGTAAAACTGGGAAGTATGGAGGTGGAACATAATTTCATTGTAATGGGAGAGAATGAGATGCCTAGTTGTTTTTTTTTATAGGAATTGACTTTTTAAGATTGCATGATTTATCAGTTGATATTGGTAGTGGTTTGCTTCTGAAGAATGGATGTGAAGTAGTTGTGATAGAATATAATAGTGTATTTATGGCGAATTTTGTTGGCATGGTTGATATTACGAGGAGTGAGGATGATCTATTGACTAAAGAGGAGGTGGAAGAAATGCAAGATGAATGTGTGGAAATTAAAAGGTTACGTGAATGTATGTTGAATTGTATTGAGGTAGAAGAATGGCCGTCTGATTTAGAGGTGTATAAGAAAGTAAGTAAGAGACTTATTGTGTGTAAGAATATTGTTTATTTTCTACATAAAGGAATGGATGAAGATATATATGTTCCTGTGTTTCCGATGCATGCAGCTGTAAGTATGTGTATGTTAGTGCATGACAGATATGGGCATATGGGTAAGAATAAATTGTGGGAATGCATGCGTGAGAGATTGTTTACGCCTGGGTTGAGTCAGATATGCAAGGATGTAGCGACTACGTGTGAAGATTGCCAGAAAGGGAAGTATCAGAGAGTGCATGCTAATCCACCTGTTTTGAGATTACGGATGAAAGAACCATTTGAGATGTTTGTGATTGATTGTGTTTCGTTGCCTGTAACTGCGAGAAGACATGTGGGAATGATTGTTATGGTTGATCACATGAGTAAATTTACGTATGCAGTACCCATCAAGGATAAACGGAGTGAGACTGTTGCAAGAATGGTTGGTCAAGTGATGTTGCCGATGTGTGTGTGTGTAAGCCTGTGAGAATGTTAAGTGATAATGGCCCTGAGTTTGTTGGATGGGAGTTTGAGCAGATGTTAAGAGAATGGGATATTGAACATGTGTATTCGACTCCTTATATGCCAAGTGCAAATGGGTTGGCTGAAAGGACTGTAAGAACATTAACTGAAATTTTGCGAATGATGAGTACATGTGATAATGATTGGGATTTGTATGTTGGTAGAGCGTTGTGGGCTTATAATGCAACAGTGCATAAGAGTACGGGTATGTCTCCATGTAAGTTTATGTTAAATTTTGAAAATATAGTAAGACCGAGGTTAGGTGTGTCGGAGGATGATAGAGATGTGTGGAGGAAAGCAAATGAGAGGTTTGAAAGCTTTAAAGTTGGTGAGAGAGTGATTAAAGAAGTAATTGAAAAGGGTAGAATGAATGTAAATAAGGTGCGTGATAAGTTTGAAGGTCCATATGAGGTGTTAGAAGTTGGTTCGAGTGGATTAAGTTATGTTTTGGGCAAGTTGTGTGTGGATGGTAGTGTGGAAAGAGTTAGGGCACACCACAACCAGTTGCGTAAATGGAAGGAGGTACCTGAGTATATCCAAGAGAATGGGATGAGTAAATGGTTGAAAAGGAACAAGTGTGAACCAAGTATGTATGAGGAATTAAGTCTAGAAGGTAAACAGTTGATGTTAGTAGAATATATGAAAAGGAAGAATACGAGAGCTTTAAGTAAGGATGAAAGAAGGGGAAATTTTATAAGTAAAAGTGAGAATAGTAATAAGTATGACAAGAGTGTAAATGTACAAGTGAGTGTGGAAGATAAATGTATTAATACAGATGAATCATGGCTGAGTATGAATGATACCTATAGTGTGTGTGGTTTTCATTAGATGATATGACGAATGCGAGAGTGAGAGATAGGAGAATAATAAGTAGTATGAATGAATCTTTTATTAAAGTAGAAAATGGTTTTGATGAAATGGATGAATTGCTGACGGAAATAGGTGAGATTTTAGGGACAGATGATAGTGAGGTAGATGGGATTGTACATGAAATATTAGATGATAGGGATTTAGGTAGGAATAGTGTTAATGTAGCGAATGATTGTGATAAGGAAGAAATGAATGAGAGAGTATATGGAGGCCCAGTTACTCAGAGTAGAGGTCTCGTTCCCGACTGCGACTGGGTAATGAAAAAAATATTGTAAGTGTTGTGTGAGACAGATTTGGCAAAGTAAGGGGGGAGGAATGTGGAGGATTAATTTTTGTTTTTTTATTTATTTTTTGTTTGCCAAATCCTGAGAGAGAGAGAGAGAGAGAGAGAGAGAGAGAGAGAGAGAGAGAGAGAGAGAGAGAGAGAGAGAGAGAGAGAGAGAAGTAGTTAGTGTATCGATTGTTTGTGGGGAGAAAGACTGTTGGTTTAAATGAGATTGTTTGTTTATGTTTTTAGTTAGGTTACGACAGTGGTGAATGTTTCGGAGCGAATGCTTTTTGATTTGACTGCTGAAAGAGGCGGTTGTGTGTGTGATTGCTGGATTTACTATTATTTTTCTTACCAGCGTTGGAAGTGTTCTGTGTATTTCAACAGTAAGTACAGTTTTGTTTATATTTGCTAGTCGTGATTGTGAATGATAGGAACAGTTTATTATTTATCTTTGATTATAGTGCGATAGTTTAGTTAGCTAGGAGTGTTCATAAGTGTTTTTCTTTTTTATTTTGGCAGGCCGTGATTCCTCCTTTGGAGAGTGTTTACTTGATTGTTGACGACTTGGCCTGTAACAGAACTTGATACAATTGCTCAGATTTATTTACTTGTTGACGACCTGGACTACGATTATGATTATGATTTGATTGCTCTTAACTATTATATTGATGCCATAATGACCCAGCCCGTTTGAAGGATTTTCCGTCTGGACCACTGATGAATAAGATTGTGATGATGATGATGATGATGATGATTAATATAATTATGTAATAACAATTGCCAGTGTTACGGTAGCTAGAGAGCTGTGGTTGGGCTATAAACGGACTGTTGGCCCTTGTGTGGACAAAGACGTCCACACATAAACACACATTGGTTTTGGTTTGTGGGGTAATTTTAAGTCTGTTAGGTTTTTTTGCGGGTTGTATGAATGGTGCTTTTGGTTATTATATATTATAATATGTGGTGTTAAGTTTTTGATTAGTTTTAAGTGTTAATAATTTGATTGTGGATGGTTATTGATTTATTTTTAAGTTGTAAGAAATATAGTTTTAAGGTTATGTTTTGTTTTGTTTTTTTGTCCTTTTGTCCAAGAGTCCCGCTGCTGATAACGTAAGGGGAAAGGTTGTATTGAGGAGACATTGGTCTGTTTAGAGTGATTCAAGGGTGTGGGGGTTGTTCTGCAACATCCCGCCACACCATTTTACCCGTAGGTACTACCTGCTGGAGGGATGAACCGGGATTTGGAAGTAAGCATCCTTGAGATCTACTGACATCATGAAGTCCCCTTCTCTCAAGGACGCCAAGACTGATTTCGGTGTCCATTTTGAAGTCGGTCTTGCAGATGAACTTGTTGAGGGCTGAGAGGTCTATGACCGGTCTCCATCCTCCTGTCGCTTTCTCCCCCAGGAACAGCCTGCTGTAGAACCCCGGACCTGGGTCCTAGACAGGTTCCATTGCCCCTTTTGCCAACATCGCTGACCTCTCCCTGCAGAGCTGTCTGTTTCAAGGGATCCATGGGGGCTAGCCACTCCGCCTGCTGGTCTGGCATCAGAGGTGGAGGGTCCACTAGGAAGGGCAACCTGTACCCTTCCTTCAGTACTGTCACGGTCCACGGGTCTGCTCCGTGTTCTTCCCATGCTTGCCAAGAACGTTTGAGGCATTCCCCCACCTGAGGCTTCGGCAGGAGTAGGGGGCTTCCCTCCCTATCTTCTCCTTGAGGAGCGGCCTGAGCGCCCTCTTCTGGACGCCGCGAACGACGGCCTATAGGCGGCTTGGGTACAGGCTGATCCCCTACGGGAGGGCTGAGACGACTGGGACCATGTTGTCGTCGAGTTGTCTCTCCTAGGCTGGCTAGGAGCGGGCCGAGGAGGGCGAGGCGCGTCGACGGAGGACCTTCTGAACATCGGCCTTCTGACTGTGTGGGGCCTGGTCTCGAACGGTTCCATCAGCCTCCGAACTCTCTCCATCAATTCCTCCGCTGCCTTCGGGGGAAAGATCGCGTCGTCCCACAGGGTCAGGTTCCTCAGAGATCTGGCCTCTCTGTCCGGCAGCCTCCTAATCAGCTTGCTTAAGATGGTGTCCCTCCTTCGTAGGACCCAGTTGGCGGACAGGGCTAGCGACTGGTAGGATAGGAATTTCAGGGCCTTACCTCCCGAACTGGAAAGTTCCTTGAGTAAGGCCTGGGTCTCCGGTACGGTCAGGACGTAGGATGACTGTACGCCCACCAGGGTGGAGGCCCACCAGTCCAGCCAGGAGGAGACATTGACTAGGTCCTTCGAGATCTCCTCCATCATGACCGCCTTCGAAGGAGAGAAGCAGATCGTAGCCGTGGACGCCCTTTCTTCTGAAGCTCCCTGCCCCAACACAGTGAATGCTGGCTCCAGTGCACAGGCACCCGCTCGCTGTCCCTCTGGGAGGTAGAACTTGCTCTGGGACTTCAGGCCCTGGAGCAGCTTGGAGGCTCTTGGGCGCCTCGGCGTGGTTGGCCAGGATCCTGTCCACGTGGACTCTTCCCAACTTAACGTCTCTCGCTAAAGGAAGAGCCAAGGAGGGGGGCTGCTGGACCGGGGCGTCCACTATCCTGTTGAGGCTGGAATACCATGCATCTTCGGAGGAGGGTTCCGGCACATCCAGCCTGTGGTGACTTCTGATGAAGCCTATCACCCTCCCATAGACCGTTACCTCCGCTGCTGACCCCTCTCCATGGTCGTCGAGATCCTCTGACGGGCGCGCTGACAAGTGACGGGGGGTACTACGACGGAGGACCTCGTACGTGGGGGAGTCCTGGACTGACGCTCTCGCGGGGGTTCACGTCGAAGGACGGGCATCACCGTCGGGACGGGGGCCTCCGTCCTGGGTCCAACATCTCTTCCGGAGGTTCTCGAATCTGCGGGCCTGCCCGTCAAGGAAAGCCGAGGGCTGCGCTCGTGATGAGCTAGGTGGCCTTTGGAGGTCAGGATTCGGCTGCCAGACCGAAGGGGCAACTCCCTCCGCTGGGCGGATGGAGCCGGAACCTACGCGGTCTTACGCCTGTCGACTGGAACCTGCCATGATGAGTCCCTCCGTTGGGTGCCGCTGCTGCCGGAGGAATATCTATCTGGGGAGCTCGTCCTCGGACGCCAACTTGAAGGGGCCGGCACCGCAGCTAGCTCCAGCAGCCTGTCGCGGTGAACCATCACCCACTCACTGCTCTTGGGGGATCTTGGGCGCCGACTCTCGTGGCGTGACCTCGAGGGGGAGCGAGAGCGCGACAACTTCTTGCGAGAATTCTCCCTTCGTCTCCTGAGCTTCCTCAGCGCCTCGTCCTCCGAAGAGCAGGAAAGCTCCTCCACTGAGGAGACCGACAACTTATAGGCCCTCTTCGAAGACCTCGCCTCCCTTGTTGGTGTAGGAGGATTCCTGCGACGCTCCGTGGAAGACGACGCCTGCAAAAACACCTCTGGGAAAACGGCCGACGGCGCTGGGGAGGAGCGAGGAGGCTCTCCCGTGGGAGACCAGGTCCCGAAGTCTTCCTCCATCCTCATCAGGGACCTGAAGGGCGTCTTAGGGGGAACCGGCGCAGTGGGGTCCGACGGCGGGGAAAGCTCCTTCTCGACGTCGCCCTCGGCTGCGGAACCGCCTGAAAAACAAGCCCAAGAGGCTGGAGAGGAATTAGTAACATTTTTCCCCTACATGGGGTCATCTGAGGAGACGTGACCTGCAGGCACCAGGCCACCGTCTCCCGAAAACACTCCCGCCCCTCCCTCAGGCCCCTCACTCGCCTGGAATGACGCCAGAACACCACTGTCTTGAAGGTCAGACTCTTGGGGAAGAGCCGCGGGCCTCTTCCCCGCAACGGACTTACCTCGTCCCCTACTCTGGGTAGGGGAGGTTGGAAGAGAAGCTTGGGCTGACGAGGCGCCCGACGAAGCACGGGAGGAAGGGACGCAGGGCTTCTTAGGCGACTTCTTCATCGCCTTCTTTTTGGTGCTATACTGCACCCACTGCACCTCATTCCATGACTCGCACTCCGGACACGTGGCGGAAGGGGAACACACGCTACCCCTGCACGAGGAACACAAGGAGTGCGGGTCAACTTCAGGTTTCGAGAGGAACGCTCCACACGATTTACTCCATGATGAAGGAGAAGCACTAAGAGACAAGCGCGCACAGGGAAAGCACAAAGAGAAAGCACAATGGGACCACGTGGGACACAAAGGGTCGGGGACACACAAAGTCACACTGGGATTAAGGAGAGCCGCGAGATGATATCGCGACGCGACCAGAGAATTTACTGGAGGTCGAGACCTGAGCAGGCATGCTCTCTGACCCGGGGTTAGCCTCAGGGCGCATATCACTCCGCCTGAGGTTACCCCTCATAGAAAATGGGTTTAGGGTAAACTACACAAAACTCTGGTCGGATGGGAGGCGATCCCAGATACTCCTAAGAAAGTAGTTTGAGGTAAGTACTTCGTGTTGGAACAACTCTATTTTTCAGCTTAAGGTCTGCAAGCAGAGGACTAGTCGACTAAACAGCAGGGAGAAGGGGGGATCACATGACCCCTTCAAGTGCAGTCTAGGGAGGCTAAGCCTCCTATGCCGACAACCAAGGCCCGACATGGGTATTCCCATGTCGACCAGCTGCCGGCACACGACATACAGTAGGGTCCCGAATTATGCGAGAATTTGGTCTTTGAAAGGCCTCGTGTAATTGGAAATTCGTATATTTCGAAACACATCATGGCGGCAAACAGCAACCTACCTGTCAATTTTTTTTCACTCCATTTCTAGCTTTCTAGCTATATATATACTGTATATACACTGTGTGTGTATGTATGTATGTATATATATATATATATATATATATATATATATATATATATATATATATATATATTTATATATATATTGTAGCTTTTATCTTAACAATACTGTAAGAAATCCTTCTTATAGATTTTTTTTATAAAATACTGTACAAAATTTCTTTTATGGATAAATAAAACAATAAAAAGTTTTTAAAGTTTTGATAATTTTCTATGACTGTAGTATTTACTACTGTACTATGCATAGCTTACTGTTTTCAGTATTTTCCGAATGATGTAGAATTATTTCCTATAGATACAAAAAACAAAAAAGGGTTTTCAAGGTTTGATACAGTATCTAGCAATAGTTAAAAATTACAGTATAGTACTGTATATCCATGATGACACTCCCACACGTAAACACGGCCACTAGGCGCAATTGCGCACTAGGCTGCTGTACGATAATCTACCGTAATTTTCTGTCAGAAAACATCTAAGCGTCCCCCTGGACCAGGTTGCCGCTAACGTACCGTCACGCTTTTTTTTTTGCCCTGAGCGGTCATTTCACTAATGATAATTTTTCAAAGTTAATATCATTTCTTTATGCTTATAATTCGTAATTATAGTTAAAAGTAGTGATATTAATTAAATGGTTGAGTAAAAAAAACAATTAATACTACTATTATTTCATTTCAAATGGCTACATAATACTGAATATTCTAATGGGTTCTTTTTATCTTCAATCGTAAATCTTACGCCTGGATAAGCAACAAAAGGAAAGGGATAAGTCAGTCTCTCTCTCTCTCTCTCTCTCTCTCTCTCTCTCTCTCTCTCTCTCTCTCTCTCTCTCTCTCTCTCTCTCTCTCTCTCTCTTCATATCGTTTCCTGTATAGTTCGTCATACATTTGTACATTATTTATCCACTTTATTCTCTCTCTCTCTCTCTCTCTCTCTCTCTCTCTCTCTCTCTCTCTCTCTCTCTCTCTCGGCGTTTCCTTTCCCTTTATAGTTTTGTGAAATTTCGTTGTCCAGTCATTCGGTAATGAGAAGTCATTTTCGCTTTCGGCATCGAAAGAAAACTTTGTTTCTTCAATATACTCATCACTGGAGGATTCAGAACTAGTGCTCTCATTATCAAACAGGTTATCATTATCAAATTCCTCAACATGAATATCATTTATTTCATCTAAAGAAATAACCTTCCTCTTTAGACCGTTCATTACAAAAGGAACAACAAATAACCACTTATGCATGAACGCCCGAGCGCACTGATAGGAAACCAGTTTACTAACATTAAGCTACCTTCAGAAAAATAGTTGCCAGACATCATATAAGTTTCTATTCACAGTCCCCATATGCTGAGAGTGTTGCCAAGTGGTGATCCTATACTTACTATACGAGTAAACGTAATATCACGAGACTGACGGCTTGTAAAAGGCAATTAAAGTCATGAACGGAATATACAGTTGAAGGCGGTACCGAGTAGATCGTGGTGAACGGTTTATCACGTGGGTGACGCTTAACAGGTTAAAAAAACATTTTATATAGTTCGGTATTTTCTCTATCCATCCTCTCCCAGAAAACCTTCAAATGTGAATTATCGGAATGTGTGCAGATCTTGACAGTGCGATAACTAGTTAGCGACTGAGAATAAAAAAAATAAAAAGCCCGATTGACGATGCTGATGAAGAGGATATCGAATACCGATTTTTCCCTAATTGATTTTTTCTACGTTCTGTCTAATCCAATGTACAGTACATTCTTATGTAAAGGGCGAACCCCAACATTTCTTGATGCTGCTACACTTTAATTATAGATATTTTACCACCTATTTATAATCTTTATTTATAATAACATCTTTAGTAAAAGCTCTTCAATATCACTTTCAGGAGTAAATGCGTTTATGATCGACGATGAAACGTAAAAAAAAACGTTTTCCTTTTAAGGAGGCGTTTTTTTAGGAAAAAAAAAACACGAAACAAAATTGCTCATATTTCATTTATTTTGATTTTCTAAGGATAAATAAAACAACATTAATTATAACATTATTATTACATAGTACCTGGTAAGATATCTTTTGCCGCAAAAGTTAACCTATAGACAGATGTTAAAATTGGTTAGCGAGTTCGTTATGATCGGCGATGGAACGTACTAAACAAAGTAATAGTCTTTATTTAATTTAATTTTTGGTTTCAAAAGTACTATATAAAAGAATTTCAAACAATTTAGATGAAACGGAGCACAACGCACTACTACTGGATGATAGCGGTAGTCTTGCACACGAAAGCAACAAAGGTGTTCCCATGATGATGCCGTTCTGTTGATTTTTTTTTTTTTTGGAAACTTTTCAATATTTCAAATGGCACTGTTAATTTTGATGGTTTTTAATATAAAGTTTAATGAATAAGGATTTTTCACCATAATCACAACGTAAGTATAAAAATTAATTAGTACAAATATGGAATATTATACATATAGGTGTTGGACAGTTAGGCTAGTCTAGCGACAAGTTCACACAACAGATGGGCAAACCTTAACATTTTTCATCCAAAACTAGTCTTAAAATGTTTGAACAGAAATCTTTCTCTCACATTCTCCCCCCCCCCCTTCTCAGACATCGGGGAACCATCACCCCCCCCCCCCCCAATACAATTAAGAAAACAATAGATTTCCTACGCTTCACGGTGCTTGACTCGCGGATTTAGAATGCTCCTCGCAGATACAGGAAATTTAATTTTTAAAAACTATCGATCGCGTAATTGAGGAATCGCGTAATTAGAACACGTGTAATTCGGGACCCAACTGTATACAGTAGGGTCCCGAATTATGCGAGAATTTGGTCGATCAATGACCTCGTATAAATGGAAAATCGCATATTTCGAAACACACAACAAACAGAAATAATTCCATTAGGGACATGGCAACCAGCAACTTGCCTATTCAAACGTGTTTACTACCCATTTCCAATACTTTCTATGTACTATACTGTATTATTTTATAATATCAAATTGTTCTTGTGGATAAATCAAACATTTAATATACTTTAAAGTTCTAATAACTTGAAAAAAAGATTAAAATTACAACCAGGACTTGTGTAAACACCGTATATTTCCCGTTATAACACGATCCAAAATACAGACAAATTTCAATGTTTGTCATATCTATTATATAAAACAACTGGTGAATAGCAAAACCATCACTCTATAGACTAGCTTTTATTGAATCATTGAAAATTCAGAATTATCAAAATAAAGGTGATTTCATATCATGCGTTTCCTAAACACGCCAAAAAGCACAATAAAAAACAACCAATGTTTTGTTTACGTTTATCTCTAATTATAACGAAGAAACACACATTTACACATCTGTGTAAAGGTTAGTTTTTGCATCGACAGCAATCTTACAAAGTACTGTATTAATTATATGTTGATTTTGTTATTACCAATGTTCTACTTAATTTTTCTTAGAACTTCCAAATAAATGAAATGAATGCCATTTATATAATGTTTTTCTTTATGACACCGCCTGAAACAGAAACCTTCCATTCGTTTACTGTACGCTCCATCTTCAATCATAATAAACAAATGAAGGCATTAAACCCGCATGATCAAAGTGATAAATAATGATATTAAAAGCTTTTAGTAAATATGTTACTACAAATATTATTTACCGTATCTATATAAATTCCTACATACATAGCGAAGCAGGAAAACTTTTTTTTTTTCTTTTTGCGTGTAATCAACAATAACAAACTGCCGCTAATGACAGAATGATAATTTACGATAATTCTAAACTGTTACGAAAGATAATTGTCCATTTCATATCCAAAATACTTTTCCTAACCTCAGTTATAAGTCAACTTGTACCCACCTCAATTATGGAACCGTCAGAGAAAAAGTAAAAGAAGAAGAAAGTACTAGGACGGGTTTTAAAGTTATCTAACAATAAGTTACCGCTATAACGTTCGACGTGACAGAGATGGTGCGAGTTTGGAGAAAGTAAAGAAAATTTAATCATGATTGCTTTTTAATATAATTAATACTTTGTGAAGCCACAAATATTTCATTTGTTAAAGAGATAGAGGTAAAAAATGAGAGGTAGTGAAAGGTAGCCTAGCTAGCGAGAGAGAGAGAGAGAGAGAGAGAGAGAGAGAGAGAGAGAGAGAGAGAGAGAGAGAGAGAGAGAGTTTTAATAGTACTAAACAAAAAATATGATAGATTAAAACACATTGGTGCTTATGTAATATTAACTAACTGTATAGATGATTTGAATAAGTTAAGAAATGGTATAAACAATACTTTGTTACTGTATCCGTACGCTCCCAAGAGCGGCAACTAGACATCAGCTGATCTGATCACAGCCAGAAGTAAAACAAAAAGAAGTCAGCAATACTCGATTTTTAAAACACTCCCGAAATTCAAAAACAAATGCACATGTTTTCTTAAAGCGCAATTAACTATTTAATGAGTAGCAATTTTCTAGAATAAAATGATGTTTCCTAAAAAATTGTGGTTTACTGACGAAATTGGATACCGTATTTTAAGCTATGATTGAAATGGATGTATACACGGTATAATTTTTTCGTTCCGTATTTAATTGACACTTTAAGAAACCCAATTTTGGCTTCTTCATCTATTTGTAAGTATTGTATAACACGAGAGAGAGAGAGAGAGAGAGAGAGAGAGAGAGAGAGAGAGAGAGAGAGAGAATCAGCTGTTGTAATCGAATGGCATGTTTTTGTTTCGTGTACCTCCTGAAGTGAGGAATTGATCGCCACAACTAACAATAGTCATGTTAATTTCATTCTTAAACTCAGGTTGCCATATGTGAACTAAGGTTTTATTTCTTACAGAGAGAGAGAGAGAGAGAGAGAGAGAGAGAGAGAGAGAGAGAGAGAGAGAGAGAGAGAAATTTTTATAATTATACCGTGTAATCTACAAAACCAATCTTTGCAAATCAAATGTATAATGTTTAAAATATGACAAAATATTGACGACTCGTTACCGAAGTTTGGGCTATTCACTGCCGATAAACGAACCCAGTTTACTCGTGAAAACCTTGAACGCCCGAAGGGAAAAATAAAGCTTTAATATATACTGTACTAAACAAAAATAATGCTTTAATATACCATCATTAACACTGCCATTCAAATTATCAAAAGGTTGGAGAAAGATAAAGATTGCTGAGAACGTAACCACAATTCTGTTTACATTTTGTCAGCTGGACTCGCACAGTCATCAGTTGATTTCATTGTTGATGTGGAATTTTATCCTTAAATAGGCTACTTATTATGAAATTATGTTAATAAGATGTAATGTTAATAGTGTTTTGTAACATTTATTATAAATCACCGTATTTAGGGCTACCAATATACTTTAAAAGACAATAGATTTGATACATTTTGTAGTGCTTGACTAGCAGACTTTGAACAGCTTAGCAGATACAGAAAATTTATTTTTGAAAAATAGAAGTCGCATAATTCAAACACACATAATTCGGGACCGTACTGTACTCTGAGGTTCTGACCTAAACCCAAAGCTTACCATCTGTAGCTAGGGGAAGGGGCAGAAAAAACCCTAGCCTAGTCTTGTCTGAATGACAACTCAAGGCAAGACCAACTAGGATTGTAGCCTTAGGCTACACTCAGAGGGAAAAAGGGATTACCCTATACATGAGGGTAACCGGGGAGATTGTATGAAAGTGTACTAAAGCCCCTAGGCTACTAGCCTAGTGACAGTGAGATCGACTACCTAACTCATCGAAGCTCTCTCGTATACTATCTTGGAAGAGGAAAATTTTGTATGCAATCAATATATCTTACATGTATAAATTGCCTAATATCTTCATTTAAATTTTATTAACACCAGGAACACTTATTATATCATGCAAGAGAGTAAACTAAAACACCTAGGCCAGGAAGCCTACCGTAAACAAGATTGGCTACCTAATTCGCCTAACTAAATAAATACTATCAGCATAATATAATTAATTCCTAGCAATGAAGACTAAATAGCTAAATAATTATTTAAGCTATTATACCGGGAAAGTCGTTCTGGCTAACTAAATAACTCATGCTTTACGAACGACAGCGCCGAAGACGCCTCCGGTCCAGGCAATAGCTCTGTCAAAAATAATGTTTATTCGATTCAATTTTTTACTTTACGGCGAGAGCTATATTTATAAAGCATAAGAATTAAATACTCAACTTTCCAGAGGCAGAAGAGGCTGGAGATTGCAAAATAAATCCAAAATCACGAGAGAGCACTGGGAAAACCACCGAGCGAGATCGCTGCAGAAAAAGGAATAAAGATGGCGGCGATTATGGCACCATCTGTGTACTCAAACAGTAACGGAGGAAGGGAACCTTAATAACGGCTCCTCTTTTATTTTGCCACTTTTCCCCTTCAAAGCGTAAACGCTATGCGGGGTGCAGATTGCTATGTGGCGTGTCAAGAATACGTCCCCTGATATTATGCGATATCCTAAAAGGAAACTTTAAGGATATTCGCGCCAGGAGTTAGAAGTCTGGAGACCTTAAGTTAAATTCTCTGGGAATATCACTGTAGTCAAATATACCCTAGGAAGCTACTTAAAGGAACCTTCCATCAGGACCACATGGCCTGAGCCCAAAAAAGTGTGTTACAGTAAACTGTAACACTTTCAGTAACCATTCCGTATTAAAGAAATAGGAATATTTTAAACTCTTAGGCCAGTTGGTTCTTTATTATGGTTGTTAAACAAAATAAAGAGGAGGATCTGAGCCAAAATAAAAAGTGGCCTTTGTTAGCTACTGCGAGTGTGAGCTAGGTAGTTGGTCTAACTACCCCCCTAAATAGAGAGGGGAAGTACAGTAACACCTCGCTAAAAGTTTTATGGCTAGTTTCAGCTGTCATCGAAATATATCGCCATAGTAAAGAGCTGAAAGGTTTGTATTTGGTGCCGGAACAAATTCAGTTTGTAATTAATAATACAGTATACTGTACATTGTAGTCAGGGGGATGTGCATAAGTTAAATATGACAAACTTATAACAGAGTTTGTAATTTTCCTAACATACAAACCCGAATTCTTTACTATAGGAGATATTCTAGTGCGAGCTGGAAAATACGGCAGAAAAACATTAACAAGGTCGTTAACGACCGGGCAGGTAATTACTCACCTGTTAGTGGTGGGGGGACCGCCGGTCGGTAGGTGCTGTTTACCTTCAATCGGATTCTAGCTAAGATTATCCTGGGGGCGGTGATGGAGGGAAGATTTGTGTAAAGAATTCGGGTTTGTATGTTAGGAAAAATACAAACTCTGTTATAAGTTTGTCATTTGTTCCTACACTTGATACAAACCCTCATTCTTTACTATAGGACACTTAGTCTTGAGGCCAGGGTGGCCAAGGAGTTCCCTATTCCTATGGAAGATAGTCCTCAGACTAGACTCCTTTGAAGCAACAATCTTCCGTTAATCTTCTTTCTTGGTAGATCCCCATAATCTCAGCACGACTGAAGGTTTGTAGCTTTGAGGAAACAAATGTTTCAGGATGAAGTGGGTCAGGAACATTCAACTCGGACCCCTTCAAACTTAGGATTCCCCCGACCTTGCAAAGGGGAAACCTCGTGACCACGAGTATAACTTATACCCTGTGAGAGGAATCAGATGAGTATCATACCTTATTTCCATTGGCGAGTCCAGCTGAAACTGGATACAGACTAGGATCCTCAGATGGGAGGGAGAAGGAGACGAAGAAGATATATGGATGTCCTTCTTAAAACCTAGTGTAACCCAGTATCCTCAACCAATGGTTACTGTCCCCTGAAAGGGCGTAAGGTAGCTACAGCACCTGTTAACCTGTCACAATAGGCCCTATAGAAAGGGTGTATAGAGACCTATGAGTCACGTCGCTCAAAAAGTGAGCGGTGAATGTAGATTGGCGTTTCCAGACCCCAGCACTTGAGACTTGATGGGCTCTGGGTTGTGCTGCCTCTGGGTCTCTGTGAAAAGACCTCGCAATAACTTTTTTGAGCCAGAAAGGGATGGTGTTGGTACTAAGGAAGAGATGACGGAGACGTGGTCTAAAAGGTCTGGTGGGCTTCAGATATTTCTTTAGCGCCCTGACTGGGCATAGTAACGACTAGTCTGTAACCTGTGTTACCTTATTGAGGGTGGAAAACTGAAATTCTCAAAATCTCTCATTGGTAGATGAAGGATTATGAGTCTAGCCACCAAGCCTGGTACGAAGTTGCGAGACACTTCCCCCCCCCCCCACCCCCACCCCCCATCCCTTGGAATGGGTGACGACGTAAGACAGACCATGTAGCTCACTGACCCTTTTAGCCGAGGCCAGAGGTACAAGGACGGTCTAAGGGGACCATCCGCCATTTTTTTTCTAATGATCCAAATTACACCATTTCTATATATGTTTTAGACATATATAATACCTTCATCATATAAAAATTTCAAGTCATTTGATCAAAAACTTTTGGATTTATTAGCAAAAATCATTATTTAAAATAAAAATTTAGGTACATTTTTCCCCACTACTATAATACCAATTGTATTGAAACTTATACCATAAAAACTACCCTATCAACCGAACAATTCTGTCAGACAGAATTTTGAATTTCCTTTCTGTTTTTTTTTTAATGAATTTTCATTTTTTTTCTCTCGTCTAGACGGAAAATAATCGTGAAAAAAAAATATAAAAAGAAAATCAAAATTTTGTCAGACAGAATTGTGGGATTTTTATTCTTCTTTTCAATGATATCTTTCCCTCTAATATCGAACAAAAAATAAGTGAGAAAAATGTACCTAAGTGTGAATAAGCATGTTTTTGAGTTATGAGATCCCAAAGATTTGCAACACATTTTCGCTTCTTTTCTTAAAGAAATCAAGATAATATTATTATGATAACTTTTATTGTTTATTCTTACATAAATGCACCCTAAACAAGGTATTTGAACCCTCAGTTTACTATTCCTATGTTAGAGTTGCCAGCGATCTCTCCTTGTTGCCAGTGTTTTAGTTAGCAGGTTTCAGCTCTGTACTCTAATTCATGTTTCCCTCTTTCTTGGTTCTTTTTTCTTGTTCTCCACTTACTTTTTGTTCTTTCCATCACCTTATGTAACATTGGCATAGCCACAATCTACTTACGAACTTCAAGTAAATAAACACATGCATTATAATTTCTATATGTCTTTGGAAACTTTGCTGATGTTCTCCTAGCTGGTAGTTTTCATTTACCTAGCCTCTACCAATGCCTTTCATTTCTGCCAGAAGTACGATATATCGAAACATGAGAGAGAGAGAGAGAGAGAGAGAGAGAGAGAGAGAGAGAGAGAGAGAGAGAGAGAGAGAGAGAGAGAGAGATCATGAATATAATTTTGGAGTGATAGCATTTTGGTTGATATACTGTAGATGGCAGTTCAAATTGAGAGAGAGAGAGAGAGAGAGAGAGAGAGAGAGAGAGAGAGAGAGAGAGAGAGAGAGAGATCAACCATTATTTGATTCTAAGAGAGTTGAACATTGGTAATATAGAATTTGTATAAATGGCAGTCTTAAATAATTCGAGAGAGAGAGAGAGAGAGAGAGAGAGAGAGAGAGAGAGAGAGAGAGAGAGAGAGATGCAAAAATAAACATAACTACGATTCTGTCAAACTCAGTCATGCAGACGACAGTAAGGATGACGTCATAATTTAAAGACCGCTATATCATCGTTTGGAAAAATGATAGACTATTTGTTCTTTTTATGACCTTAGGTGACATTGGCATTGCTATAAAGTTCCCGAGGATGTTATGAAAGCACAATCTACATACGAACTTCAGAGAGAGAGAGAGAGAGAGAGAGAGAGAGAGAGAGAATTATAGTATTTGTATAAATGGCAGTTTTAGATAATTCGGGAGAGAGAGAGAGAGAAAACTACGATTTTGTCAAACTCAGTCAGGTAGACAATGCAGTAAGGATGACGTCATCATTTAAAAACCGCTATATCTTCATTGTTTGGAAAAAGGATTGACTATTTGTTCTTTTTATGACCTTAGGTAACATTGGCCTTGCTATAAAGTTCCCGAGGACGTTGTGAAAACAATCTACATACGAACTTCAAGTAAACAAATGCATGCATTATAACTTCTGTAAGTGTTTGGAAACTCTGGCTTCTGTTCTCTTAGGTCTAGATTTTGTTCAACTACGCTCTACCAATGCCTCCCATTTCTGCCAGACGTACGATAGATCGAAACATAAGAGAAAAATCGCTATAGATATAAAAAAATAACACACAAACACGATTTTGTCAAACTCAGTCATGCAGATGATACAGTAAGGATGACGTCAACATTTAAAGACCGCTATATCTTCGTTATTTGTAAAAATAATTGGCTGAAACTTCTGGGGAGTATGTACAATATGTTTGTGCATACATAGAAGCAATAAAACAATTTTCGATTTCTGAAAGTTATGTCAAAACCCCATGGCGGACGGTCCCCTTAAGGTTCAGAAAGTAGCCCGAGGCCCTTAAGGGCTCATAGGGCAGACCCTTCAGGGAACGTAAGACACATCTCACGGTGATGGTTTAATCTCAACTGGGGGGCAAGATCACTCAAAACCCCAAATCAACCAAGGTGATGTCTTCTGAGGCGGAGAGGTCAACCCCTTCTCAGTCTACAGATGAGGCTCAAGGCTGAGCGATAGCCCTTAATCGCCGAGACTGAGAGGAGCTTTTCTTCACTGAGGTACAAAAGGAAGTCTGGGAACTACTGATTCCTTCCTTTTGAGAACCAAATTGCTCCACATGGTCGCCGTTGTAGCGATTATGAAGTCCATTGTCTTGGCCCCGACAGTTAGGACTTCCTGTAGGGACTGCCTGGAGTATTGGTTTGACAAGTCCTCGTGGCTCGTGAGTTAGCCGACTATATCAGACCATGTGTCAAGCCAGAATGGACATTGAAGTCGCTTCCATTCCCGAGGCTTCTGTGTCTGAGAAGAGCCTGGGCGAGTAGAGTGTCTCTTCGAGGATTAGCCCGGTATGAGCCTCGCCGTGAGGGGATCCAAGATCAGAGGAGAAGGGTTGATGTCTCTGATCTCGGTGAACAGACCAGGTTTAAAGGTTGCTCAAGAATGGCAGAGGCATGGGACAGTGACATTGCACTAGCAGTTAGGACAATGCACTAGAGACTGACCATATATTATATGGTCAATGACCAAGCCTCCTCTCCATTCCAGCTAGGACCAGGGAAGGCCAGATGACTAAGCAGATAGAACTATAGGCTCCCCCAAACCCCCCAGCCTTAGCTCACAAGGATGGTAAGGTTGCAGGCACTAATGGCACTAACGTGTCTGAGCGGGACTCGAACCCCAGACTGTCAAACACCAGTCAGAGACATTACCAATTAGGCCAGAGCCAGAAGATCAATTCTGGTCTTAGGGTTTGGTGTGGACGACATAGCCTGTCTAAGGCTGGAGCGTCAAGAGGTCGAGGAGACAGATGCAAATCGCCGAGGCATGAGATAATACACATAGTTCTTAGAGTCCTTTAATAGGAAGATTATAAGTCCCTCGACGGCAGCTCTCCCGAGGAATATCCTCAGGCTGCGCTAATTCCTCGCGTGTTATTACAGGTAAAGTAGAGACGCGAGTAGCAGACAAACCTCATGTCTTACCCCTTGTATCTTTCTTATCGAAAGGGGAAGAATGGTAGAAGTCGGAGTGTCTGGAGGTAATGGCGAAGACCGTTGACGAGAGTCGGAAGACTCTCTGTCATAAGAGTAAAACTCATGATGACGATGGTCGCGCGCATAGCGCTAATTGCGTGCAAGCGCGGACACTATGTGCTAATTGTTACGAGAGCTCGACGACTCAGCGTAACTGAAACTCGAAGGTTCCAAGTCGTGTGAACTCTTAAGTCCAGCGCGACAGAGGCCCAAAGGACTCCTAAGGTCATGAGAACCCGTAGGATCAACATGACGAGAGTTCAAAGGCTCCCGATCACGCCCGCCGAAAGGGTGATCGTCACGAGAACCCAAGGGGTCAACGCGAGGAGAACCAGTAGGTTCAAAAAGACGTCTCCTGACAGCACGAGGGGGAGAACATCAGGGATGAAGATAATTCCTCCGCAGGGTAGATTTGTTTTCCCGAAGGAGAATGTCGCTTAAGACAAGGCTCTCGCTCCGCCCCTGGAGGAGAACCAAAAGCGTAAGGGGGAGGAGCGTGGATCAGCAAACTCCAAGTTTTCTCTCGTGAATGGGAGGAAGGTTCTCCCGAAGGAGATTGCCTAAAACAAGCTTTCTCCCTGCTCTATGGGAAAAAGTGTAGGCGTAATAATTTCTCTCTCGCGAACGAGGGAGAAGTCCTCCCGAAGGAGGACATCGCCTAAGACAAGCTTTCTCCCAGTTCTATGGGAAAAAAGCATAGGCGTAATAATATCTCTCTCGCGAATGAGAGAAGTCCTCCCAAAGGAGGACATCGTCTAAGACAAGCTTTCTCCCAGTTCTATGGGAAAAAAGCATAGGCGTAATAATCTCTCTCGCGAACGAGAGAGAAGTTCTCCCGAAGGAGGACATCGCCTAAGACAAGCTTTATCCCAGTTCTATGGGAAAAAAGCATAGGCGTAATAATCTCTCTCTCGCGAATGAGAGAGAAGTTCTCCCGAAGGAGGACATCGCCTACGGCAAGTTTTCTCCCAGTTTTATGGAAAAAACGTAGGCGTAATAATTTCCTTCTCGTGAACGAGAGAGAAGTCCTCCCGAAGGAGGACATCGCCTGAGCCAAGCTTTTTCCCAGCTCTTATGGGAAAAAAAGTGTAGGCGTAATAATCTCCCTCGCGAACGAGGGAGAAGTTCCCCCGAAGGAGGAACAAGCCTTAGACTTGCTTTTTCCCCCAGCTCAAGGGGAGAAAGCAGTCTTCGGGAACGAGATAGTAGAGGTAAAACTCATCAAGCTGTTCGCAACTCTTTACGAAGGAGGGAAGGTTGCTGAATGGCTGAAGTGGGGAAGCTTTCCCTCGGAAGGGGGGTGGTTCTCTCACGCAGCCCAATTCCGAGGACGGTTATCACTCCCTCGTAAGGGGAGGTTCTCTAACCCCTGGAGGTGAACCTCCTGGCAGCAATCTATGTTTCCCAACAAGTTGATCAAGTTGCAGGTTGACAACGAGTACTACCTCGTAACTTGGGCAGCTCATGAACAGCCACATGAAGCGCAGGATAACAAACAGAGCGGCCGAAGCCCTCAGCATTGTGTTCTACGTCGCTGCTATCTGGGTCTTTTCTTTTAGCCTTCCTTTCCCTCCTGCTCTCAACCGAAGAGAAGAAGGGCCGAACCCCTGCATCTTCTTCCGAGGTTTCTGAGAGACTCGTAATCCTTAACTCATTAGGGAGCATAGGAACTAGGGAGGTTGTCCTGAATGAAACACGAAAGCAAGGGATTGACCCCACGAGTGTATGACCGGAG
Source organism: Palaemon carinicauda (assembly GCF_036898095.1). Taxonomy (NCBI): domain Eukaryota; kingdom Metazoa; phylum Arthropoda; class Malacostraca; order Decapoda; family Palaemonidae; genus Palaemon; species Palaemon carinicauda. Next base: position 93,621,762 of record NC_090736.1, read on the forward strand.
ATTTGCGTGGGTAGAGCTAATTGCGTGCGAACACCTTGCGTGACGGGAGTCTGAAGACTCTGCCATAAAAGTAAAACTCTTGATGGTCATGGGCGCAGTGTTGGTTGAGCGTACGCGAACACTCAGCGCGACAAGGGTCCGAAGAGGAGTAAAACTCTTGGTGACTTGTTTTACGAGAACTAGAAGATTCAGCATGATCGTGTGTGCCCCTAGAGGTTGTGTTGCGAGAACCCGAAGGGCCAGAGCAATGGGATACGGAAGTTTTCCTTGTCACGAGACACCAAAGTGTCAGCGAGACTAAATGCACGAGACCGAGGTTTCAGCAACTTGAGTTGCGAGAAAACGAAGGGATAGCGCACCGGGAAACCGAAGTTTCCTTGTCAAGAGACCCCAAAGGGTCAGAGATCGAGAAGTCGAAGGAGAGAGCGATCTTCTCTGAAGATAAGGAGTGAAAGCGAGGAGAAGCGCTCTATCTGACTTTTCTAGAGCGAACGGAGACCCTCAAACTATTATGCGAAGAAGAGGGTTCGAGGTCAGGACGTGCTTTGCCCTTGGCCATGCTCCTGGCTTCTTAGATGATCCCTCTCAAGAGAAAGACGACAGCGAGGCAGAACGATGACGAGAGGGCGCGTTTCTCTTAGGTTTGTGCCATGAGCACATATAGTCTCGAGGCGAGACGTCTCAGGGAGACACAGAAGGCGAGGAAGAGCGAGAACGATGATGTCTCTTCCTATATCGCCTGTCTCTTCGGCGAGAACATCTAGGTGAAGGCGTAAACAGGCGCGCGGGAGTGTTCTCGCATGTCCGTGCCAGCCGTATGGCGCGCGCGCAGGAGAAAGTTCCCTAGCGCGCGGGCGCACAGTGGATTCATGCGGGGCGCGCGGGAGAATGTTGGCGCGCATCCCTAGGAGAGGATTCACAAGGGTGCGCATGGCGTGCGTGCATATCCTTACAGATGCGCGCGGGAGAAGGCTGGCGCGCCGATAAGCGCTGGCGCGTTGGCAAGGGTTGGCACGCAGGAGAAGGCAGCATGGCTGACTTGTCAGAGGTCCTGCTATCAGTAGAAAGTTGGCGCGCAGGTTTTACGTGGCGCGTAGGATGGTGCACAGTATGGCGGGCAGGAAAGTGAGATGTTGGGCGCGTATGCGAACGTGCAGGAGAATGTTGGCGCTCGGGAGAGCACTGGCGCGCAGGAGATTGATGGCACGCAGGTAGTTTACGCGCAAGTGAGCGCATGGCGCATGATGGAACTATGCTCTTGTGTGAGCGTATGCGCATGTTGGCACATACGCTCTTGATGCCCTATGTTAGGGTAAGGAGGAAGCGTTCTTCTTAAGTTTGTGACGAGAGCGCTTATAGTCTTGCGGCGAGACATCTCGTGAAGAGATAGAATGCGAGGAAGAACGAGAACGATTATGTCTCTTCCTATGTCGCCTGTGTCTCCGGCAAGAACGTCTGGGCGAAGGAGTGCGAGCTCTCCTTTTCTTCTTCTCTCTCTCCCTCCTAGCCTCTGAAGAGGGCGAGGACGATGAAGAGGAGGTACTGCGATGTCCACTTCTACATACTTGGCAAGGGAAGACTCAGAACACCTATGACCTCTGTAGCCAGGGCATAAGAAAAAAGGGGATCCACCTACAGCGGCGACATAAAGGCGCCTGGAACACTTCCTCATAATAAAGGACATCACATCTAACAAAGAAAAAAAAAAGGATTAATCAAAAAAACAAAAAAGAAAGGCTAGTCTGCCAGTCAAATAAAAGCAGGAGCAGCGGTGTTACCACTGCGACGGCTAGAATTCGATTGGAGGTAAACAGCAGCTACCGACCGGCGGTCCCCCCACCACTAACAGGTGGGTAATTACCTACCCAGTCGTTAACGACCTTGTTAAGGTTTTTCTGCCGTATTTTCCAGCTCGTGCTAGAATATCTCCTATAGTAAAGAATGAGGGTTTGTATCAAGTGTAGGAACAAATACTTATGCATACATTATACCTTTTTATACTGCATATCACACAGTTATATGTAAAAGATTTGATTCTACATAATTCTCACCTACACAGATCCTGAAACAAAACCGTGCATAAGTTGATGGCTAACATGAATTAATTAATAGTTTACAACTATGACCACCATGAAAAATACCTGTGTATTCTGAAGAATATTGTTAACTACAACAACCTTCCTCTTGGCATTTTGAAGCTTTTTGATGTATGAATCAAGCTGCAAAGGACACTGACACTGATCTTGGACTCGAGCTAGTTCAGCAGCAAGTCCCTCTAATTGCTGATGTAGTTCACTCTGACTTAACCTGAAATTAATATTTTCACATAAAAACTACTGTACGTAAATGCAAAAATTGTATTTTCATTATAAAATAAATTTTTTAACATACTTACCCGGTAGTTATATATATAGCTTACGTCACTGACGTCACGGCCGAAAATTCAAAACTCGCGCCAATCGCCGATTGGATAGCCCGGTGTACCACCTGCGCGCCCTCTAGTGAGGTACCTGGAACCATTCCATGATTCCTCAGATCTTCCATGCCTCTAGTCTCTAGAGGGGAGGAGGGTGGGAATTTAATTATATATAACTACCGGGTAAATATGTTCAAAAATTTATTTTATAATGAAAATACCATTTTTAAACATATAACTTACCCGGTAGTTATATATATAGCTGATTAACACCTTTGGTGGAGGGTTAGACAGCCAATATAGTTGGAATTCTGCTTTAGAGTTAAAAACAAACTTAAGGGTTCGTACCTGATAAGGAAGCTGACTTCAATGATTCTCTGCCTCATTATGTCCGCTTTCCTTATGAGATCCAGCGATCCTCCCAGGGGGCTGAAGACCTCTTAGGAGCTGTCAAACCGGTGTATATACCTCTACGTGACAGAACCTCCTCCAATACCCAGTTCCGAGCACTCTCAAGGAACAAAACTGACCACCTGCTAAAATCAATGATTGTGGAAGACTGTCACAATCTCCACAAACAACCATAAAAAAACAAATAAAAGTTCCAAGAGAAGAAAAGGGTATTAGGATTATGGGAATGTAGTGGTGGATCCCTCCCCCACTACTGCACCCGCTGCTACGAATGGTCCCAGAGTGTACTGCACTCGCTGCTACGAATGGTCCCAGAGTGTACTGCACTCGCTGCTACGAATGGTCCCAGAGTGTAGCACTCCTCATAACGAATCTGGACACTTTTCAAATAGTGTGAAGCGAACACAGATTTACTCCTCCAAAAGGTTGTCCATTATGCTCTGCAACAATCTATTCTGTTTGAAGGCCACTGACGTTACTACGGCTCTAACTTCGTGTGTCTTGACCTTTAAAAGTCTAAGGTTTGTCTCAATGCAATGTGCATGAGCCTCTTTTATTAAATGTCTGATAAAAAATGACAGGGCATTCTTTGACATCTGCAACGAGGGCTTCTTGACCGAGCACCATAGAGCTTCCGAATTGCCTCGCAATTCTTTCGTTCTGTCCAAGTAGAACTTCAGAGCTCTTACTGGGGATAAGGTTCTCTCCAACTCCTCGCCAACCACATCCGAAAGATTCGGAATTTCAAAAACACTGGGCCAAGGATGAGAAGGGCGTTCATTCTTAGCGAGAAAGCCTAACTGCAATGAGCAGATAGCCTCATTATCTTGAAAACCAACGTTTTTACTAAACGCATGGATTTCACTAACTCATTTGGCTGTTGCGAGACTAACCAAAAACAGACTAACCAAAAACAGAGTCTTCATTGTGAGGTCCTTAAAGAAATTGAATGCATGGGCTCAAACCTGTCACTCATAACGAACTTCAGGACAATATCCAGATTCCAAGCTGGTGAATCCTGGTGTCGTTGCTTTGATGTATCAAAAGACTTAATAAGTTCCTGTAGGTCTTCATCATTCGAAAGGTCCAGATTTCTGTGTCTGAATACAGTTGTTAACATACTCCTGTATCCCTTGATGGTAGAGGATGAAAAATTGCACTTCTATCTAAGGTGTAACAGGAAGTTAGCACTCTGAGCTACAGAGGTACTGGATGAGAAAACAGAGTTGACTCTACACCATTCTCTAAAAACCTCCCACTTGGATTGATAAACCTTGATGGTCGAAGTCCTCCTTGCTCTTGCAATAGCTCTAGCTGCCTCCTTCAAAAAGCCTCTAGCTCTTGTGAGTTTTTCAATAGTCTGAAGGCAGTTAGCTGAAGATTTTGGAGACTTTGATGGTACCTTTCCAAGTGGGGTTGTTTGAGTAAATCTACTCTTAATGGAAGGCTTCTTTGAGTGTCCACCATCCATTCCAGTACCTCTGTGAATGACTCTTGAGGGCCAGAAGGGGGCCACCAGAGTCATTCGGTCCCTTCGTATGACACAAACTTTTGTAACACTTTGTAAAGGATCTTGAACGGTGGAAAAGCGTACGTGTCCAGATTGGTCCAATCTAACAGGAAAGGATCTACGTGGACTGCTTCGAGATCTGGCACTGGGGAGCAATAAGTCTCTAACCTCTTTGTCTTTGAGGTCGCGAATAGGTCTATGCATGGACAACCCCAAAGTTGCCACAGACTCTTGCAGACTTCTTGGTGGAGTGTCCACAATGTGGACAGAATCTGACCTCTCCTGCTGAGGCTGTCTGCCATCACATTTCTCTCCCCTTGAATGAACCTTGTGATCAGGACTACATTCCTTTCCTCTGCCCATAAGAGGAGATTCCTCGCAGTTTCGTAAAGGGACATTGAGTGGGTTCCTCCTTGCTTGGCAATGTTAAGCCAATGCTGTGGTGTTGTCGGCATTGACCTGCACCACTTTGTTCAGAACTGACCCTTCGAAGCTTCTGAGGGCCAACTGGACTGCCAACAGTTCTTTTTGGTTGATATGGAAGTTCTTTTGAGCCTCTGTCCACAACCCTGAGACTTCCAACTTGCCCAGTGTTGCTCCCCACCCCGAGTCTGAGGCGTCGGAATACAACACAAGGTCTGGGTTCTTCTGTTCTAATGGGTAACCTTCTTGGAACCTGTTCGGATTGTTCCACCACTGAAGGAAACTTCTGATGGATTTCGTAATTGAATGCACATCGTCTTTAGGTCCTTCTCCTTGTCCCAATGATGATTGAGGTGCAATTGGAGAGGATAAAGATTCAGTCTTCCTAGAGAGACAAACTGTTTTAACGAGGAGAGGGTTCCCAACAGACTCATCCACTTCCTCACAGAACACTTCCTCTTCCTTAGAAAAGATTGCAGAGTTAAGATGGCTTGTTCCGTCCTAAATGGAGACGGAAAAGCCTGAAAAACCCGACTCTGAATCACCATCCCCAAATAAAGTATCTCTTGAGATGGTGTCAGGAGAGATTTGTCCTTGTTGACAAGAAGACCCAATTCTTTTGTTAGACTCAAAGTTGTCTAGAGATCCTTCAGGCAGTGATCGTATGAGTCAGCTCTGAGAAGCCAATCGTCGAGATACAGGGAAGCTCTGATGCCTCTTGAGCCTCTGTCCACAACCCTGAGACTTCCAACTTAACCAGTGTTGCTCCCCACCCCGAGTCCGAAGCGTCGGAATACAACACAAGGTCTGGGTTCTTCTGTTCTAATGGGTAACCTTCTTGGAACCTGTTCGGATTGTTCCACCACTGAAGGAAACTTCTGATGGATTTCGTAATTGAATGCACATCGTCTTTAGGTCCTTTTCCTTGTCCCAATGATGATTGAGGTGCAATTGGAGAGGACAAAGATTCAGTCTTCCTAGAGAGACAAACTGTTCTAACGAGGAGAGGGTTCCCAACAGACTCATCCACTTCCTCGCAGAACACTTCCTCTTCCTTAGAAAAGATTGCAGAGTTAAGATGGCTTGTTCCGTCCTAAATGGAGACGGAAAAGCCTGAAAAACCCGACTCTGAATCACCATCCCCAAATAAAGTATCTCTTGAGATGGTGTCAGGAGAGATTTGTCCTTGTTGACAAGAAGACCCAATTCTTTTGTTAGACTCAAAGTTGTCTGGAGATCCTTCAGGCAGTGATCGTATGAGTGAGCTCTGAGAAGCCAATCGTCGAGATACAGGGAAGCTCTGATGCCTCTTGAGTGGAGAATTCTTGCCACGTTGAGCATTATTTGGTAAATATTTGAGGGGCGGTACTGAGGCCGAAACACAGAGCTCGAAATTGAAAAACTTCCCCCTTGAAGACGAACCTCAGATAATGCATGAAACTCTGATGAATGGGGATGTGAAAGTAAGCGTCCAGGAGGTCTAATGAGACCATCCAGTCGCCCTTTCTTACTGCTGCAAGAACTGACTTTGAAATCTCCATAGGGAATTTCGTCTTCTGGACAAACTTGTTTAGTGCACTTATGTCCAGGACTGGATGCCATCCCCCCGAGTTCTTGGGAAACAGGAACAGGCGGTTGTAAAAGCCTAGTGATTGTAAGTCCCGCACCCTCTCTATGGCCCCCTTCTCCAACAAGAAAGACACTTGAAGTTGTAACGCTTGTCTCTTTGCCTCCTCTCTGTATCTGGGAGAGAGATCCACTGGAGCTAAAACCAAAGGCGGTTTTCCTATAAACGGGATTTTGTAACCCTCCTTCAGCAGATGTACTGACCAAAGGTCTGCTCCCCTCTCCTCCCATGCTCGCCAGAAGTTGAGTAGTCTGGCTCCTACTGCCTGAAGGCGAAAGCAGTCAGACTCTGCTTCAGCCTGATCTGAAGCCCCTCCCCTTTGCTCTCCTTCCATCGGGCCTGGAGCTACCCCTGCTGGAAGTCTTCCCTCGAAAGGGCTGAGAGAACTTCGGAAAAGGTGTTTCTTCCTTTGGTTTGCGGCTAGAGAAGGAGGATGAAAGGACCTTTCTTGCCGTCTTTGAGACCAGATCTTGTGTGGCCTTCTGAGTTAATGCGGATGAAATTTCTCTTATGAGATCTTTTGGAAACAGCGAAGAAGACAGAGGAGTATACAACAATTCTGATTTCTGAAAGGGAGCAACCCCCAGAGACAGAAACGAACACATCTGAGCTCTTTTCTTAAGAATTCCTGCTGAAAAGAGTGCCGCCAACTCATTAGATCCGTCCCCCAATGCCTTATGCATAGAGGACATTATGTGGACTAAGCTAGTAGTATCATCCTGTTTAAAAGTAGAAACTTTCTTACCCAAGGCTCCCAGAGTCCAATCTAGAAAGTTAAAAACCTCGAAGGCTCTAAAGACGCCTTTGAGAAGATGGTCTAACTTCGAGGTAGACCAGAAAATCTTGGTCTTCCTCATGGCCGACTGACGAGGAGCGTCTACAAGACTCGAGAAATCTCCCTGGGCAGAGGCAGGAACTCCCAAGCCGAGAACTTCTCCCGTCTCGTACGATACTAGATCTAGATGCTAATCTAGCTGGAGGAAATGCAAAGGCTGCTTTTCCTTGGTCTTTCTTTAACTCCATCCAGTCTCCATCAATTTTAGAGCTCTCTTTGAGGACCTTGACAAAACCATCTTGGTAAAACGAGACTTACTCGACGACTTCCCAAGTGTGAATTCTGAGGGTGGCGAATGTGGGGCAATGGGCACAAAAGACTCTGGAAACTCCTCGTTAAAAACCTTCATAAGTTTCTTCAGATCCACTGAAGGCCGAAATGAGTTAAGAGTTTTCTCCTTCAGATAACTCCTCAAATAAGTCAACAGGAGAAAGATCATCATCAATGTCTTCGTCTGACAAAGCCCCAGCAGGAAGAACGACATTGTGTTTATTAGGATCCATCTCATGAAGTTCCTGGCCCCTGACATCAAGAGACCCCGGATCATCATGTCTGTCGCCTCGTTGATCTAATGCTTGATGCTCGGTGAAACGCTCACGATCAAAGCGATTGGAACTAACATGTTCTTGATCACGACATCTGATATGACTAGAATCATCGTGAAGTCCGAGGTTCTCATCCTCAAAGTCATGTCTTACTTCTTGACTACCGGCAACATGGAAAGATGTTTGCCGCTCGGTGTCACGTTCTGAAGAACGCTCGACGTCGCGTCCTGGCTGACGCTCAGCGTCGCGAACCGCTTGACACTCGACGTCCTGTCTGGCTGCTTGCCACTCAACATTGCATCCTGGAGGACGCTCGATACTGCGTTTCGTTGGACGTTCAACGTCCTGTTTTGTAGGACGGTCGATGTCACGTTTAGCTGGGCGCTCGACGTCACGTTTTGCTGGACGCTCGAGATCACGTCCTGTATGACGTTCAACGTCACGCTTAGAAGGACGCTCGATGCCTCGCTTTGTAGGACGTTCGACGTCACGTCTAGCTGGACACTCGAGATCACGTCCTGAAGGACATTCAACGTTACATCTGGAAGGATGCTCGGCGCCTCGCTCTGTAGGGCGCTCGACGTCGCGTAAGACTGAACACTTAGTGTCACGTTTAGCTGGGCGTTCAATGTCACGTCAAGAAGAACGCTCGGTGGCTTGTTCTGATGAACGCTCGACACGGTAAGACGTTTGACGTTCAATGTCACGTCTGGCTGCCTGCTGCCTGGCATCACGTTGGGTTGCCCGACGTTCGAGAACAAGATCACGTCCACTTTCCTTATGAGGAACAGTATCACATTTCACAGGTGAAATGAAAAGGCGTTCATCATCAAGAACCTCTTGACTGACAGCCTTACGCCGCTTGGTGTCCAGAAGAGAAGCTTCCTGACGTTCAGAATCCAAGCCTGCTACTCTTTTACTGTCCGTAGCTTGGTAACTCTTCAAGAATGAAGATAGCGATCAAACTCTAGCCACTCATTCTCAGATAGAAGAATGCACTCGTCACACCGATCACCCAACTCACATACTTTACCTCTGCATTTAACGCAGAGCGAATGGGGATCAAGAGAGGCCTTAGCCATTTGGGTCTTACACCCACTCACACACATACTAAAAGTTATGGGGGGGGGGGGGGGGCATTTTGAAAAATTTTATAAGAGAAATCAACAAGCAAGGGTCAAAATATCAAAATCCAAATTAAATTCAAGAGTATCCAAAAGCAAATCCAAGCAAGCAAGAGTCAAAATCAAATCATTGTACATCACCGAAGTAAACAGCAATAAATCAGGTATTTGGGGAGCAGAATATCTAACGATGTCGCCGCTAGCGACGGCAGGGAAGATCTGAGGAATCATGGAATGATTCCATGTACCTCACTAGAGGGCGCGCAGGTGGTACACCCGGCTATCCAATCGACGATTGGCGCGAGTTTTGAATTTTCTGCCGTGACGTCAGGGACGTAAGCTATATGTATAACTATCGGGTAAGTTATACGTTTAAAACTTTAAAATACAGTACAGTACTGTACTTTGATGATAAGATACACAAATAAGAAAAAAGCTAATATAACAAATTTGGAAGTAATATGACAAATTCGTAGATAATTTGTATTTTTCCTAGCGATACAAACCTTAGCTATTTATTTAGGAGTATTACTTTCTGCGAAGCTGAAATGACGAGCCATTAAAATTTAGCAAGGGTTAACTACCCACAGCGCTAGTTAGCAGGGGGTAGGGGGGGTAGCTTGCTACCGCTCCCACTCACACACCATTGATTTAGCTCACTTTGCTTAGAGGTAGGACTTCAATGGGGATAGGGCTGGCGGCCAAGTTTGTATAAATAGCTAAGGTTTGTATCATTAGGAAAAATACAAATTATCTATGAATTTGTCATTTATTCCGTAACTGGAATACAAACCTACGCTACTTATTTAGGGGTGACTCACCCATTAGGAAGGGTGGACATCCCTGCCAATCTGGCTTTTGGCTTTACCCAGAGGCTCCTTATCTGAGTATGTTAGTACTCAAAATAAGGAGTCCCTGCGCCTCGCTAAAACCTTGCTACGCAAGGTCCGCAGCCTATGCAAGCTGTGTGTTGAGATATTTAGAAGTGTGACTTTCTAGGTAAAGTTATTCTGAGTCTTTTTGTAAGAAAAACTGTTGTAACCAATGTGGCGGGATGTAACAAAAACAAACCCCCACACATTTGATCACTCTTTTTTCAAAATATCCCACAACACAAACTTTCCCCTTACTTTACTTTAAACTGGACTATTGCACAAAGGGAAAAACAAACAAAACATAACCTTAAAACTATATTCACCGCAACCAAAACAAAAATCACACATTAAACAAACTTAACACTAGACAGACATAAATAACACTTTTATATTTATATTATACCGGTGTGTGTGGGTACACAGAACTCACCAATCACCAAAAACTTTACAACCCAACACCAACAGTCCCCACACAGTAACGGAAATCACTTAAACACTAAAATAAATCACTTAATATTAAAACATACGAAAAAACCCTTAAATATTTAATATACGTGTGTGGCCACCGTCGTCCATAGACTCCACACACTGGCAACAGTCCTTAAGCCAATTGCCACAACTTCCTGGCAAACAATAACTGCGGTCAATTCGACTGTCCAATCACATTATCGTTGGTCATCATCATCAACAAGAACAAATCTATTTTCAGCTGGGTCGTCAACAATTAAAATTCTTTCTATACTTCGCAGTCTAAATATAAACATCCGCAGTCTTCTCCTAAGTTCATATTATACGGTCCAGGTCGTCATCAATCTATCAAATGTGCGGCAGGCAACCAACAGGCCACAGAGCAACAAAAACTCCAAGGAGTTTAAAAGTCTAAGGAGGAATTACGGCCTGCAATAAAAAAGAAAAAACGCTTACGAAAACTTCTAACTAACTAAACTATCGCACTATAATCAAAGATAAATAATAAACTTTCTATCATTCATGATCGCGCCTAACAAAAATAAATAAAACAATACTTACTCTGATATAAAGAAAAATCACTTCACAGCCGGCAGTTGAAGAACAAAACAAACAACCGACTCCTCATACAGTCAAATAGCAAATCCTTTCGCCCAAGACATTCATTACCGCCCTAACCTAGCTAAAAATGTAAACAACAACCTCAATTATACCGACAGTCTTTCCCACTACAAACAATCATTCGCTAACTACCACTTGTTCTTCGGCGCGCACCGCGGACACACAACCACACGCACACACACACACACAAACGCACATACACACATACTCTCGCGCGCGATCTTAGCAAAACTAAAGCAAATGAAATATATTCTCTCTCTCTCTCTCTCTCTCTCTCTCTCTCTCTCTCTCTCTCTCTGACAAAACTAAAACAAATAAATCTCTCTCTCTCTCTCTCTCTCTCTCTCTCTCTCTCTCTCGATTTGGCAAACAAAAAAAATAAATTAAAATAAAATTAATCCTCCACACCAAGACTTTCCCAATACCACCTCGTCCGGGTATGGGGACGCAACAGTATTAGCCTAATACTAGGTACACAAGGGAGCACGGTTTACCTCCAATAGTTTGAGGTCAGCTTATGCAGAGAACCCAGGATGGTGCTTTCCCCAAAAGAGGGGAGGATGAAGAAAAGAATAAGAGCCAGTCAAATCTTTTCATTCACGCAGACTAAAACCGGGTAACAGTGCCCTCAACCTTCTGCTACTTGTCCGATAAGGAGCTTGAGGTATACAACCAGCTGTTGTGTCTGGCAGCATACTCGGGGACGAAACTGAACGTTGCCTTTCACCCTTCTCATTAATGGGCAATGTCGAAAGAGAGACCATGAAGTTCCTTGACTCGTTTGGCCGCTGTCAAAGTGTGTAGGAACACTGTCTTCTAAACCAGGTGAAAATTTGTTACCTTGTGAAGTGGAACGTAAGGAGCTCTCCTTAGAGACCGGAGAACTTGAACCATGTTCCGAGAGGGAAGGTCTCAATTCCGACTGGGAAAAGACAAGTTGTAAATCCGCATGAGTTAGGAAAGATCTAGCGATGAGGGGTTGTCCCTTCCTTTCAGTTTGAAGGCGAGGCTCAAGATTGAGTGATCGTCTTCACCTGTTGAAACTGAAAACGGGGGTCTTTTCTTCTTGCATATACTCGAGGATTCCGCTATTGCTGGAATAGAGGTATCGAGTGGAGAGATACTCTGTCCCAAGACACCAACCACAGAAGACGTTATACTGCCTGGTAGCTGCGGAATTCCTCAGATATCTAGACAACCTCTTCGCAACTTATTGCGAAAAGCCTCTGTGAGAGAGGAGGTACTGGGTACTCTCCAGGCATACAGTACAATCATAGCAAAGCTATAGCTTGTGGTAGATCTCAAAGTGTGGTTGTCTGTGACGTGGAGAGGGTTCTCTTGGAGGCTCTATCAGGAGCTGCAGAAGGTTTGGAAACCATTCTGCGTAATGCCATAGCGAAGCTATGAGAGCCCTTGAGAGGCTGACCGATGTTCTAGCCTTCTTGAGTACCCTTCTCCAGACAAAACAGGGACAAGACGTAAACGTCATTGTTCTACCCACCGTTGTTGGCATGCTTCTTGCTAGAGAGCCTTGAGGTCTAGGACTGGGGAGCAGCGGAAGCCTAAGGTTCAGGGGCGTCGCAAACAGATCCCTAGTTGGAGAACCCCGTAAAGTCGGGACTTTGTCGGATACAAGGTGATCCAAAGACCATTCGGTACACCTTATCTGAGATGCTGTGCACAGATTGTCAGCGGGTATATTCCTCGTCTGGAATGAAGCAGGGTGATAGTGGTACCGAACGGACTTTGGTCCATCTTAGTATTTTTGGGCTCAGCCATGTCATCCTGATGGAAGGTTCCATTAGGCAGCTTTCTAAGGGATATTTGGCTACAGTGATACTCCCAGAGAATTAACTATAGGTCTCCAGAATTCTAACTCCTGGCTCGAGTATCCTTAATATAACTTTAAAGGATATCACATAAAATCAGGGGATGTATTTCTTGATAGGACACATGGCAGTCTTCACCCCGAATAGATTTTACTCTTTGAGGGGGAAGAGTGGCAAAATGAAGGGGAGCCGTTATCAAGGTTACCTGGTGGATCCCCTCCCAGTACTACTACGGCGTATCATTCCTTTTAAAAATAGCATTTAAGCACAGTGTTTCCCCACGCTTCTCTCGGTGTTGTTACTCATTTTCAAGGAATATTATCATGCAATCTCCAGCATCTTCATCCTCTGGAAAGTTGAGTATTTAATCTTTCCTGTGTATAATTTTTAGCTCCCTTCTCACAGTTAAATTAACATAATTTAGGTGTTCTAATTGGAACACTGCGATCCCCGGAGGCAGCCATTTTAAGACCGCTGTCGCACACCATAAATGCTTTATTTAGTTAGTAGTGTGACGTTCCCGGTATTTAGCTATAAAGAAATTCTAGCTAGTTAGGCAAAATTATACTAGTGAAGATAGCTTTACATATGTAATATTTCCTCTTCCGAATAAACGTTTCTATCATATACGATAGGGTCTCGGTAGCATTAGCATAGCCGAGATCCACACTTGAGTTAGGCTAGCCTAACTCATTTTATTATACTTCAGTAACGTTATCCCCCGTTTAACCTTGAGTATCGCTTTTATTAATTCGGTCGGGGATATATATATCTCCTAGAATTACTAGTATAATTCGATACGCTTCTCTTTTAGAGAAATGAGGATAATCCCTTCTCTCCCTCTGAGTGCCGCCATCCCAGGCGACAACCCTATCTTCCGTCATCGTCATCGAGTAGTTTTACTGTCGATCTTCTTTGCCGGCGAGTATCCCGGCCTTGAAATATGACAGTAACTCAGGGTATCTTGTCTTGTTGCCGACAGCGTTACCGACAGTGGAATAGTTATTCCTCTGCCGGTTACACCGTTGTCAGCAAAGGAAACTAGGCTTCCCTAGTCTACAACCGAAAGTGGGCAGTATAATTGCCTCCACCTTTCTCCCTTGTGGACTGGAAGACATGTCTTATATCCGGCAATGTCTCAGGCTAGGGAATCGTCATTCCCCTGCCGCCCATGATGACGCCGGTATAGGAAGCTAGGCTTCCTTGATTTACAGCTGAAAGTAGGAGGCATACCTGCTGCCACCTTTCTCTGTAAAATATAAGACCCTTTCCCTTCCCCTTCTGTCCTTTAGTGACGGTCTAGCCGTCACAAATATCCTTTGGCCGGTATTCCACAGTCATCCCCGCTTGCCGGGCTGATTGGGTTACCGGCCGGGTTCCTACAGAGGCGGTTAGGTGCCGCTTCGACCAACTCCCTAACGGAAGCAAAGCTCCAAGAAAGGTTGAGCCGGCCCTGACGGCTACCGGTGGGAAACCCATTAGACTGTTGAGTATTCTTCAGGACTGCCATCCACAAACCCTGTAACTGGCAGTACAGCCGGCAACAGAATTTGTGGCTGGATGGAAACTAGAATCAATGTATTCCTCCCCTTCCATTTGAATTCTCATTCTGGGAAGAAGGCAGTAGAGGCAATAGTCCCTACACTCCTAATTATTGTACAAAACTATGATAATACGGTAGTCCTTCTTTCCATTCTTTCTCTCCCTGTCAGCTAGTGCCGCCAGGTAATAGCCAAACCCAGTAGAATACCGGTAAAACTACACTATAAGACAATACAGTAGCCAGTATTCCTGCAGTATAACAATACAGCAGCTAAAAAACTACAGTATATAATGATACAGTAGTATGAAATTTCCAACATATACTGTGTATCCTTTCACAGTCCATTGTTGAGACCAACTAAAAAATGTTGCGGTGAAGTATTCCCTCAACATCCTGATGAATCCTAGATCACCGGGACACCAATGATTACCTTTCAGTATTAATATTCTACAAGTGGAGGAGTGAGTGTTAGTATTCACTGACTCCGGCTCTACGTCCAAGAGTTATTCCACTCAGTTTTTTCCCTTATAAGGAAATTAAAAATATTAATATTGTAGGAGGTCACAGGAATTGCCTGGAGAGGATACACAGATATGTGTCTTTTCTACTTCTTTTCTAGCTTACTATCCTAAGCTATTATAAATAACAGTAAATTATACTATTTTATGCATGTGTAATTATATCAGTGATATAAATTACCCTATACTCATTTCACTCTTTCTTTCCTTACAGGAGGAGGCTAAGGTGAAGTGTGCAGTCCTGTTCTGCAACCACAAAAGTAGGGACTTTTGTGGCCACAAGATGTGCAGGTCTTATGCCCCCTGCTCCATCGCAACTGAAACCCTGAGGTATTGAGATCCGATGGGTTGCACCGTCTGCTCGGCCCTGATGACCGAGGGATTCGGTGAAGATATCCCTTAGATTACGGAGTCAAGGGACATAGCAAGGGAAACTCTTCAGAGGTGGGAAAGAGGGTTCCAAGAGAGATCTCCAGGACCTTACCTGCCCAACGAAGCTATGAGATGCCTTCTGTGCCCTAAGGCCCAATCCGACGCGATTGTGCCTCAGGCACAGGTCAAGGCTCCCTTCATCCAGCTGATGATAGAGGCTAACATTAATAAGGCACTTGAAGGCATGGATATCCACCAGGAACGGATGTCAGTGTCCACCGACACCGAAAAGGATCTTCTGAAAGAAAATCCTGAAGAAGAGGTGGCTCAACCACTCACGGAGAAAGAAGGATCCGCATCGACGATAACGGAAGACCCTCAGTTTTCTGTGACGGCATATCAACCTGTGCCGTCAACTTCTTCGGCCCCAACTCCCCATCTTGAACCAATGATAGCCAAGAGCTAGGCGCTCCTAGGACAGCTTCAACAGATGATGGAATCATTCCGCAAGGAACAACAGGAGATGAGGAGGGAAGTAAGAGAAGTGAAATGCTCAGGCATTCTCAGAGGCTCTCATAAGCCTATCAAAGTCTCTAACTTACCTCAATGCTCCAAAACCAACCCCTGGAGGTATGCGGAGTATATGCCCATGATGAATGGGAAACTGTACATCTCCGAGAAGATGCGGTGCCAAACCCCTCGAAGATGTCCAATTCTGGCCTAACATATCGGCATACCCAGAATGTTACGCGAGACTGCGGGATGAACCAGCATCTCGTGAGGAGACGGAACCAAAAGAGGTCATGATCTTTGAGCATGACAAGGCACAGGCTCTCTTAACCAATACCTTAAAAAAAGCCGGCTACACCAACTCTAAGGTTTCAGTTTTAAGCAAGAAGCACCCTACCTTCCTTGCTCCTTCCTCCAGAGCTTTCCCCTTTTCAGTCAAAGCTCTCAACTGTGTGCTGAAAGCAGTTGACGTGGGCAAATCATGTCCAGTGCTAGAGGAATGCAGACCATTGTCTCTAGCCATGCTTACCTGTGAGAAGGAATGGAACAAGGTTTATCTAACTTTCTCAGTTTCTAAACTGGATCCAGAGATAGCAGGTCAACAGTTCAATGAGAACCTTCCAAAACTGTCGGAACATCTTTTGAGAAGGGAACAGGAGACAAAAGAGACACTAGCCACCGCTTTGTCTCTTCAGAACTGTATGGAGATGTGTGCAGGCCTTTCCAATACCCCAGGTATGTACATGGTTCTAGCCAAGACTCACATGACTACCCTTGTCAAGGACATGTACACTTTTGTAAAGGCCAGGAGGGCCTGTAGAGAGCATGTGTTTGCCAATGCAACGGTTAAACACAAGCCCAGGAAGTTGATCACTTCATGTATCTGGGGAAAGGACCTCTTCCTAAAAAAATTGGTCCAGGTCATTGCAAAAGCCGCCACGGAGAAAAGGAACCTTATCCTTAGATGCTGGTCCCCAACCGAAGAACAGGAAGACAAAGAAGCCACGGGTATCTCACAGGCCTGCACAGCATCCAACCATGACCATGACCACAGTGCCCCAAATGGTAGCCCAGCCACAAACCACCTTCCAAATGGTGCCCCAGCAGCTGGTAGCTCAGTTGCCTGTATTCAATCCAGGCTTCAAGAGGCACACTACTACCTTTCGCCCTAGAGGTAGAGGCTCAAGAAACCCCTCAAGGGGTAGAGGAGGACGTGGTCAAGGTAGAAAACCCTCTGGAACATCTCAGCAATGAGATGCTCCAGATAGGAGGAAGACTCTTCCACTTTCGGGATCGTTGGACCTTCGGTCCCTGGGCCCACAACCTAATCAAGAATGGACTCGGGTGGAAATGGAACAGAATTCCACTCCCTTTTCCTCAATTCTTCCAACACTCCACCCCCTTATTGGAAGAATATACCTCAGAACTCTTGAACAAAAAAGGTAATAAGGAAAATGAAGTCCATCAAATTCCAGGGAAGGCTGTTTTGTGTTCCCAAGAAGGACTCGGACAAACTCAGAGTCATTCTAGGCTTGTCTCCACTCAACAAGTTCATCGAGAACAACAAGTTCCGGATCCTTACCCTGCAACACATAAGGACCCTGTTACCGAAAGGGGCGTACACAGTCTCGATAGACCTGGCGGATGCTTATTGACACCTACCAGTCAGCCGGCCCCTCTCCTCCTACATAGGATTCAGGCTACAGAAGACAAAATATGCCTTCACAGCCATGCGCTTCGGACTAAACATAGCCCCAAGGATATTCACTAAACTTGCAGACACAGTCGTCCACCAGCTGCGCTTAGAAGGAATTCAGGTAGCGGCATACCTGGACAACTGGCTGGTGTGGGCAGCATCCAAGACAGCTTGTCTGTAGGCAGCCACAAAGGTGATTCAGTTCCTAGAACACCTGGGCTTCAAGATCAACCCCAAGAAGTCCCACCTCTCTCCAGCTCAGGAGTTTCAATGGTTAGGAATCCTTTTGAACTTGCAGTCACATCGCCTCTCCATTCCACCAAAGAAGAGGAGAGAGATTGCAGGATCTGTCAGGAGACTACTGAAATTCAAGAAGATTTCAAGACGCCAACAGGAAAGAGTACTGGGCTCTCTCCAGTTTGTAGCAGTGACAGACCCAGTGCTAAAAGCACAACTAAAAGATGTGTCAGGGGTCTGGAGAAGATACGTATCAAACGCTCTAAGAGATCAACAAAGATTGACACCGACCCTACTGCGAACGCTCCTAAGGCCATGGTCAAAGGTCAAGAGCCTGACAAGGACAATTCCCTTACAACCACATCAACCTTCAGTGGTCATTCATACAGATGCCTCACTGGAAGGATGGGGAGGCCATTCCCATCAAAGGAAAGTGCAAGGGAATTGGTCGCACCAGTTCAAGACCTTTCACATCAACATCCTGTAAGTCATAGCAGGCTTCCTAACGTTGAATAAAACTATCCCCTCGCAGATCAGCCCACATCAGGCTGGTCTTGGACAGCGAGGTAATAGTGAAATATCTAAACCGACAAGGCTCGAGATCACCTCACATCAATCATGTGATGTTAGCCATCTTTCGCCTGGCAAGGAAGAAGAGATGGCACTTATCAGCAGTTCACCTGCAAGGGTTCCGCAATGTGACGGCGGATGCTCTATCCAGGCAAAAGCCGATAGAGACAGAATGGTCCCTGGACGCAGACTCATTCGCCTTCATCTTGGAAAAAGTTCCGGAACTGCAGATCGACCTCTTCGCAACGAGCAACAACAAGAAACTACCTCGATATGTAGCCCCTTATGAGGACCCTCGGGCAGAAGTGATGGACGCCATGTCCCTCGATTGGAACAGATGGAATCACATCTATCAGTTCCCACCAACCAACCTTCTGCTGAAGGTCCTCAACAAGCTGAGATCCTTCAGGGGAACAGCAGCAGTAGTGGCCCCCAAATGGCCCAGAAGCAATTGGTTCTCTCTAGTTCTAGATCTGAAACAGAAGCTGTTCCCTCTACCGAACCCAGTTCTATCCCAACTGGTTCAGAAGTCGACTGTCTACACTTCATCCTTGAGAACCAAAAACCTACATCTCATGATTTTCTCGCCTTAGCAGTCAAGAAAAGGTTTGGGATCTCAAAAGACAACATCGACTTTATCGAAGAATATAAGTCAAAGTCAACCAGAAGACAATACGAATCGTCTTGGAAGAAGTGGGTTTCCTTCATGAAAACAATGAAATGGGCAGAAATTTCAATTGATTTCTGCCTCTCCTTCTTCATCACCCTTCATGAACAAGGCCTAGCTTCCACCACAATAACTGCGTGTAAGTCAGCTTTGACTAGACCTCTTCTTTACGCCTTTCAGGTGGACCTTTCAAATGAAATCTTCAATAAGATTCTGAAAGCAAGCGCTAGACTCAAACCAACAACCCCTCCAAAACCCATATCATGGTCCTTGGCCAAAGTCTTGCCCTATGCTTCGAATTTGAACAATGATGATTGTACCCTAAAGGATCTAAAACAGAAAGTGATATTCCTGTTCGCTATAGCCTCAGGGGCTAGAGTTAGTGAAATAGTAGCCTTATCCAGAAACGAAGGCCATATTCAGTTCACAGAAGAGGGAGAACTGAACCTTTTTCCCGATCCTACCTTTCTCGCAAAAAACGAGCTACCCACCAAAAGGTGGGGTCCTTGGAGAATCTGCCCTCTGAAGGAAGATGTCTCTCTATGTCCAGTAGAGTGTCTTAAGGTCTCTCTACGAAGAACTTCAGACTTCAAGGAGGGGCAGCCCTTCCGAGGCGAAACCTCAGGATTAAACCTATCCCTAAAACAACTGAGGGCAAAACTCACCTACTTTATTCGCAGAGCGGATCCTGACAGTACACCCGCAGGTCACGATCCTAGAAAAGTTGCTTCCTCGTTGAACTTCTTTCAACATATGGACTTTGATAGACTCCGCTCATATACGGGTTGGAAATCATCCAGTCTTCTATAAACATCATGCGAAGCAAGTGCACGAGATAAAACACTTTGTGGCGGCGGCAGGTAGTGTTATAAAACCTGTCGTCTAGTGCTGCGATGAACAGTGGACTGTTTTGGGACTTAACAGTGTATTGGATGAACAGGTATTAGCACCTCTGATTGTAATAACTTTTAGTGAAAATCACTATGGTGATTTGTGGACTGTTCTATATAGGTGCAGAATCTAACCAATAACACCAGTGCCGAACATTTATACACAGTGTTGAAACATATCCAACATCTAAGTGAAATCAAACAGTTAATTTCACAAAATTGAGTGCCATTTACCAATGAATTAATTTATGTATTCTCTTCCTTTACAGGTTATAAAATATATATACCAAGATGTTCAAATATATAGGTTAGATTCTTTCTAACGATACATTTTAAATTGTTTTATATTTTGTCTATAAAAATAAAAAGACATATACAGTAAATGTATCCGAGTCTTATTCGCCCTTAAGAGTACGAATAAAATTGTCCAGAGCCTTTTATTTTTTCCTAAAATAAAATTCTTGTAAGTAAGATCTCTAAAAGAACAACCTGGTAATCTCTACAAGTTCCATCTGGTTCCAAGAGAAAGACAAACTTTAAAACCTTATAGTCGAAGTCGACAAGTTCCCTGCAGGGGGCAGTAAGCCCTAAGTTAGTTCCAAACTTAGCGGATATGACAAATACCGGTAATGTCATATATATAAGGTCTGGGAGACCATATAAGGAACTCATTCAAAGTAAAGGCACTTATACAAACCCACAGATATAGTACTTTCAAGTAATTCTCTGGTAAACTTCCATCAGGACGACATGGCTGAGCCCAAAAAAAACGGATTTTGAGTATGACAACTAAGTAATGAAAGACCCCACCCGAAACTACTCCATCTGCAGCTATTCCTGCTTAAATGCAACAAGGAATAATACGCCGTAGTAGTACTGGGAGGGGATCCACCGGGTAACCTTGAAAACGGCTCCCCTTCATTTCGCCACTCTTCCCCCTCAAAGAATAAAATCTATTCGGGGTGAAGATTGCCATGTGTCCTATCAAGAAATACGTCACGATTTTATGCGATATCCTTAAAAGTTATATTAAGGATACTCGTGCCAGGAGTTAGAATTCTGGAGTCCTATGGTTAATTCTCTGGGAGTATCACTGTAGCCAAATATCCCTTAGAAAGCTGCCTAAAGGAACCTTCCATCAGGACGACATGGCCATATCACCCAAAAATAGATTTTTCGCTTTGCTCAAAATACGTTTTATACTGCTAGACGGGAAGAGGCTGCGAGCAAGTTCCTTCTTGCTTGTTGATGTGAACCTCTATGTGGTGTGAGGTGTTGTCGGTCAACACATCACTGCGTGGCCCATTAGGAACTGATGTGGCTGTTGAAGGGCAATTGGCCTTCATCTCTTAAAGAGATTTAAGTGAAGGTACTTTCGGACTCTGTCCTGAGAGCTGAGGTCATGTGGTCCAGCACTATGGTCCCTCCTCCCTTCTTTTGATGTGTCTAAGCATAGCATCAAGTCCGAGAGGTGGGGAAGGATGAGAAGGTTATACCACTCCGTAGATTCTCGACTGACACCCATCCCTTGAGGTTCATCCAAACTTCTGGTCCCATAGGGGTCAGAATCGAAGGCCTGATTCCAATCGGACTCAAGCCGCCCCTGGAGAGAATAAATATTGAGGCGGCAATTGGCGGCTAGACAGGCCAGAGATGATAGGTGTCCGAGGAAAAATAAATAGTCACTCTGGGCCGGGAGTTCTTCTCGTTTTGAGAAAGGGTCTTGTGACATTTTTACACCTGTCCTTGATGAGAAGGTTTTGTGAAGATTGGTGTCTAGAATCCTTCCCAGATACACCAGTCTTCTGAGAGGGAAGTATGGACGACTTCCACAGGATTACCTTGATCACCCGATCTTGGCAAAAAGACTTCAGAAGTTCCTGGTGCTAATGCAAAGTTGCCACCGTGTCTGCTAAGGTTAGTCAGTCTTCCAGAAACAGAGGAGACAGAGGCCGATCCTGTGAGACCAGGATGGGTGCTGTGGAAAGACCGAAGCACAGTACCCTGAACTGGTGTTTCTTGTTTGTCTAGACTGAATCTTCAATCCTTCCTAGAAGATGGATGGTTTGGGCCTGGAAGTATGCGTCCTTTAGGTCCAGCATGCAAATGAAGACCTGTGGTCTTTGCCCTTGTCCGAACTCCAACATGGTGTGGACATCAACCCAAATGGACAGCTCCTTGCGGATCCTTTCGCATGGGAGATTGTTGACGCTGGGGTCTTGACTTGTGGCGTAAAGGATGGGACGCAATACCCTGTGTAAGGATTCTTCCCTGGGAGAGAACTCCTTCAACTGATTGAAGTAAGGCAACGCTTAGCCCTACCATGCGCCCTGATGGGATTGATGCTATTCCTTAGAGCAGCATCAGTCTGGCGAATGTTAATCAATGGTTAACAGCTGGGTATTTTGGTTACTGTGCAGGTGGAGAGTGCTCGCGAGTAGTCACCTGTCGACAAGCCGCTGATGGGGGTTGTCGATCGTTTGCCTATCACTTTAGTGGATTGGTGTGATGGCGAACGGCGAGTAGCGAGAAGTGTGTTGTATGCCTTCTAATCTAGGGAACCACAAGGAGAGGTTGACTAGTAAGTCCGAGTCATGAACTGCTGGTGAACGGCTAATTGCTGATGATCGGTGAATCGGCGATCTGTGAGCCGAAGATGGTAACTGACAGGCAGATGAAGGCTGTCTGGTCAGTCAGCCAAGGAAAGTTGGCGATTAATGAGTTGGTAATCTGCTTGGAGAGCCCT
>NC_090736.1:93656694-93659194 GCF_036898095.1 Palaemon carinicauda
GCGTTTCCTAAACACCTAAAAAGCACGATAAAAAATGGCAACCAATGTTTTGTTTACGTTCATCTCTGATCATAATGAAGAAACAAACTCATTTAGTGTACACATACATGTATAGGTTAGTTTTTGCATCGATTATATTGATTATACAGTATGTTGATTTTTTTATTACCAATGTTTTACTTTATTTTTCTTAGGACTTCCAAATGAAATGTTTTTCTTTATGACGCCGCCTGAAACGACGGCGTCATAAAGTACTGTACGCTCAGTAAACAACCACGCTCAGAACAAACAAGGCATTTAACGCGCATGATGATAGTGATAAATAATGATACAGTACAGTATTTACAGTAAAAGCATTTACAAAATATGTTACCTTACAAATATAATTTACCTTATCTATATAAAATCATACAGTACTGTAAAGTACATATTGTACGTAGCAAAGCAGGAAAACAATTTACGAGAGAGAGAGAGAGAGAGAGAGAGAGAGAGAGAGAGAGAGAGAGAGAGAGAGAGAGAGAGAGAGAGAGATTGTTTTACGTACGTACTGTAAATGTAAATTTTAAACAAAAAAAATCAATTTACGAGAGAGAGAGAGAGAGAGAGAGAGAGAGAGAGAGAGAGAGGAGAGAGAGAGAGAGAGAGAGAGAGATTGTTTTACGTACGTAAATGTAAATTTTAAACAAAAAAAATATGATAGGTTACAACATGTAGACTTTTAAAACCTTCCCTTTAACTTAATGCATACAGTACAGTACTAAACTATAAAACAGGCACAGATACAGTATTAGAATGTGAGAATATTAAAGTAAAAAATAAAGATTGTTACTGTACTCACCACGAAAGAAGTTCAAGAAAAACTTGAATGATGATGGCGATGAATTTGCTGCACAGTAGAAATGATGATGATGAAGCTGATGATGTCTTCTACTGTGCAGCCAGGTAGTACTTTACGTCTCTTCAGACGGAGGTGTCTTTTCCTGGGACACCTCTTCAACTTCTTCAATTTCTTCCGAAGGCGTAGTAGCAGGAGGAACTGGCTCGTTTGCGAGGCTGGAAGAACATTGTGATCGGAAGTTGTTGCCGCTGCTTCTTTTTTCGATCTAAGAGCATCTTGTAGGGAGTCATTATGTCATCAACCTTGTTGCAGAATTGCATCGACCGAACCATATCCTCGTCCCACTCTTGCAACATTTCTTTCACCTCCTTTATATGGTTGCAGACCTTGGCAAGCCGTTCTAGTGTTAAGCCCGTTTCTTCGACATTTTCTTGGGTCTCTTCCTGGGTTTCACTCTCTTCTTCGCTTGCCGATTTCGTCAGGTCTTCGAGGTCTGCGTCAGTTAGGGGCTGGGAATGGCAGTCCAACAACTCGTCGACGTCTTCAGTCGTCATGTCGCCAAACCCGTCACCTCCAATTATCGCAGCCAACTGCACAGATTTGCGTACTGCAGAGTGTTGGATTTCAGCAGGTGTAAATCCCTCGTCGTCGTAAACAATCTCGGGCCACAACTTCTTCCAGCTCGCATTCACAGTTGCAGGTTTCATCTCTCGAAGTGCCTTCTGAATATTCTTCAGGCACGTGGCTATGGTGTACTGCCGCCAGTACGCCTTCAAGTTAAAATCTTCATCCTCATCCTCTTGGGCAGCATCCACACACGCAACGAGGTCCGCCAAGGTATTCTTCGTGTAGAGGGCCTTGAACGCCCTGATAACCCCCTGGTCCATCGGTTGAATTAATGACGTGGTGTTGGGTGGCAGGAACTCAACCTGAACGCCCTCACGCGACAGGTCAGTTGCGTGTCCACCATCGTTATCCATAAGGAGAAGGATCTTGAATGGCAAGCCCTTCTCTAAGAGATATTCATTGACTTGCGGGATGAAACACTGGTGGAACCAGTTGGAGGTCAGCATCTTCGTAATCCATGCTTTTGGATTGTGCATCCAGTACACGGGAAGGAGATTCTTATTCTTATTTTTCAAAGGGCGAGGATTTTTCGACTTATAAATAAGCCCCGGCTTTAGCATAAATCCAGCAGCATTGCCACACATCACGAGGGTAACGCGATCCTTGAATGCTTTAAAGCCAGAGGCTTTGGCTTCCTCTTTGAACAGGAAAGTTCGCAACGGCATTCTCTTACAAAACAAGCCGGTCTCATCCATATTAAAGACTTGTTCCGGCTTGTATCCACCTTCGGCGATAATATTCTTGAACGTCTGGTTCACGTAAGTTTCAGCAGCGGCAGTGTCAGCCGAAGCAGCCTCCCCATGCAGGGAAACGCTTTTCAGGGCGAAGCGTTTCTGAAACTTCGCGAACCATCCTTTGCTGGCGGAAAAACGTTGTTTCTGAGGCTGGGAATCAGTGGATGTCCCTGGTTGAGGATCATCTGCATCATCATCTTCTTCAGCATGGTTGCCATCGTCGTCTTGAGGTTCCTTTGCAGCAAAATTCTGATACAAGCTCAAAGCCTTTGTTCGGATGGTGTTTGTATCCAAGGCTATG
>NC_090736.1:93666694-93724194 GCF_036898095.1 Palaemon carinicauda
ATATATATATATATATATATATATATATATATATATATATATATATATATATATATATATATATAAATATAAATATATACATACATAGATATATATATATATATATATATATATATATATATATATATATAAATATAAATATATACATACATAGATATATATATATATATATATATATATATATATATATATATATATATATATATATATATATAAATATAAATATATACATACATAGATATATATATATATATATATATATATATATATATATATATATATATATATATAAATATAAATATATACATACATAGATATATATATATATATATATATATATATATATATATATATATATATATATATAGATATATATATATATATATATATATATAGATAGATAGATAGATAGATAGATAGATAGATAGATAGATAGATAGATAGATAGATAGATAGATAGATAGATAGATAGATATATAGATATATATATATATATATATATATATATATATATATATATATATATATATATATATATATATATATATATATATATATATATGTATATATATATATATGTATATATATATGTATATATATATATATATATATATATATATATATGTATATATATATATATATATGTATATATATATATATATATATATATATATGTATATATATATATATATATATATATATGTATATATATATATATATGTATATATATATATATATATATATATATATATATATATATATATATATATATATATATATATATATATATATATATATATATACACACAGTATAACGGATTTTGAGTGAAGCGAAAAATCTATTTTTGGGTGAGATAGCCATGTCGTCCTGATGGAAGGTTCCTTCAGTAGCTTCCTTAGGGTATATATGACTACAGTAGATATTCCCAGAGAATTAAACTAAAGGTTTCACAGAATTCCAACTTCTGGCATGAGTACCCATAAGGTTTCCCTTTAGGATATCGTATAACAGGGGACGTATGCTTGACACGCCACATAGCTATCTGCACCCCACATAGCGTTTACGCTTCGAGGGGGAAGTGTGGCAAGTTATGGGAGGAGCCGTTACTAAGTTCTCCTCCTTCGTTACTGTTACGGTATTCTGTGACGTCATAACCGCCGCCATGTTGGTCGCCATCTTGGTTGACGTCACCGTTGCGCGCCTTCCTCATTCCTTCTTACGTAGCGTTTATGACCAGGCATTTTTTCCCAGTTATTCGCTTGTATTATCATCATGTTGGAATCTTCTGCCTCGCCTTCTTCTGGAAAGTTGAGTACCATATTCTTGTATTGTATAAATCAGCTCTGGCCGTAAAGTAACGCCTTTTTATTTCAAAATACCGTGTTTTGTGGCGGAGCTGTGCATTGACCGGCGGCGTCATGACGCTGACGCTGTTGTTCTCTTCGCATGCTTTATTTAGTTAGCCAGAACAACCTTCCCGGTCTTATAACTAATTATCAGCATTAGTTATTTAGTCTTCATTGCTAGGAATTAATTATATTATGCCGTCAGTATTCTTTTTCGGCGAGTGTAGGTAGCCGAATTCGTAGGCTGGATTGCTAGCCTAGCCCCTAGGCTCGATAGCGTAGGTGTTTTTGTTTACTTTCATGCATGATATAATAAGTGTTCCTGGTGTTAATTTATGAAATGAAGATGTTAGGCATTTATACATATAAGATTAAGTGATTGCACATGTTTTTTCTCCTTCTAGGAAGTATAAAAGGGGTTTCGATGATCTTGGTGGTCGACTCCCTTGCCCCTAACCTAACGCTAGGGCTTTTGTATACTTTCTCACCTCCCCAGTTACCTTATCCAAGGTAATCTCCTCCCTCTTTTCGAAAATATCCTGAGTCCCAACAGCAATAGAAACAGGATCATTACGAATAATATCAAGCGGGCTTAACGCTTGCGGCTCAGCCAAACGTTCGCTATCAACTCGATCGGAGTCAAAGTGTTCGTGAACTTGAACTGTGTTAATGTCGTCTTGAAAAGAGTGAGCCTCATCGTCATAATCAAAACTAGCATCTGAAATATGGTAAGGGGTAGGACATTCATGATCGTATCCTGAAAGGCGCTTGCCGTCGCTTCCTGACAAGCGTTCAGCGCTGCGAACCGCTTGCTGTTCAGCGACCTGTTCGGTTGTTTTCCGTTCGGAAACACGACCTGGAGGATGTTCACTAAAATAACTTGAGGAGTGAAAGGCGTCCTGAAATCTAGGACGTTCGACAGCCTGTTTTGCAGGACGTTCGGTAGCCTGTTCCAAAGGACGTTCAGCAGCCTGTTTCACAGGATGTTCGGCAGCCTGCTTCGAAGGACGTTCGACAGCCTGTTTTGTAGGACGAATGGCAGCCTGTTTCTCAGAACGTTCGGTAGCTTGTTTCGAAGGACGTTCAAAAACCTGTTTAACAGGAGGTTTAACGTCTCTCTTTGAAGGCCGTTCGAGCATACGATCTGACCGAAGGATCTCCTTGCGCTTGTAAGGGCGTTCGCGTTCTATATTGGGGCTGTCAGCTGCAGACTTAGGTGATCGTTCACGATCACGTCCTAAAGGACGTTCAGGGAGGCTAGCAGGAAGCTTAGAGCCTCGATTATGAGGGCATTCTACATCAAGAACCACCGTGCGATCAAGGTTACGTTCGAGAACACGTCCTACAGGACGTTTCGAAACGTGCACAGCAGCCTGCTCGCTGTCTCGATCCTGGCAATAACTGTCACGTTTGTCAGTTTGAGGTTTGTCGCTACGCTGGTAGTTCTGCATGAATGACGAGAGCCTGCTTTGCATTTCTTTTAGCATAACAAAATTAGGATCTGAACGTTGTGAAAATGGTGATGACACCACAACGTTCTCCTCATCGCTCAGGGGGACAGAGCGCCTGGAAGGTGAAAACCAGTCCGAAGGCTGCGTGGGGGCCTGATTTGAGGTTAAGCCTGGTCATGACTGCATAGGATCCTTGGAAGCGTCCGACGTCCTATAAGGACGTTTAATCGGACTGTCAAACGACTCTGGTGTATCCCAATGACTACA
Source organism: Palaemon carinicauda (assembly GCF_036898095.1). Classification (NCBI taxonomy): domain Eukaryota; kingdom Metazoa; phylum Arthropoda; class Malacostraca; order Decapoda; family Palaemonidae; genus Palaemon; species Palaemon carinicauda. The sequence continues at coordinate 93,669,760 of NC_090736.1, forward strand.
TCCAGGCCGTGAACTAGCAGGACGTTGGTAGACCTTATCACAGGTCCTCTTAAGAGGTCTGGAAGCAAGCTTCCAACCTCTTTTAGGCAAAGGGTCATCCGAGGATGACGAGAAACACTTAGCCTCACCTTTCCATTGGTGAAGGTGAACGTCCTGGGAAGAGCCCACAGGTACATTCGAGGGGACGTCTGCTCGTGTTTTAAAGCCTCTCGTCTCCTTTCGCCGTTCGACATTCCTTCTCCCAGGGGTTGGGGAGCTTGGAAGAGGACTAGGAGGACGACAGACGCAAGCAGGCGCATCCTCCACTGCACTTTTTGCACTTTCACCCTTTAACTGTCTTACGTCGGATATCAGCTGGGTTTTGTCCGCCGCAAGAGATTCCACTTTAGCACCCAGCACTTGAATCGCAACTAACATATCTTTAAGAGACGGTTCATTATTAGTTGCAGTAGCAAGATCAGGATCTACCACTACAGGGAAAGGAATAGGGTTAATGACATGTGAAGAGGGAAAGTCTTTAGAGGAACGAGAAGAACTTCGTCTCAATCTATCCCTTTTGAGTTTACACCTATATCTGTCAAACTCAATCCATTCATGCTCTGATAGCAGAACAGATTCATCACAGCGATCCCCCAAATCACACTCTTTACCTCTGCAAGCAACACAGAGAGAATGGAGGTCAAGTGAAGCTTTTGCCATTCGGGTCTTACACCCACTACTCACACATAACCTAAAAGTTATAGGGGGGGTGGCCATTTTGAAAAATTAAAGAGAAATCAGACAAGCAAGGGTCAAAAATTTTCTAAATCCAATTCGAATTAAAGAATATCCAAAAGCGAGATCAAAAACAAGCGGGAGTCAACAACCAAAGTTTTGTACTTCACCAAAATAAGATCAATATTGACGATAGCAGATTCAAGTGTCGCCGCTAGCGACGGCAGAGAATATATGAGGGTTCCTGGAATGGTTCCCAGGTACCTCGCTAGGGCGCAGGGGTGGTACACCTGGCTATCCAATTGGCGATTGGCGCGAGTTTAGAATTTTCTGCCGTGATGTCAGAGACGTAAGCTTTATACATATATAACTACCGGGTAAGTCTTATGTTTAAAAATGGAGTTTTTATGATAAAACAAAGTTTTGTGAATACTTACCTGGCAGTTATATATACATAGCTAATTATCTCTATTTCGGCAGAATTTTTCTAAAACTAGGCAACCGCCTTGTGGTGGTTGGGTGGTAACACCCGTTAAAGGGTGGTAGGAGGAATCATTCCCGTTTTCTGTTCTTCAGTTCATCTATGCCCGACCTGTCTCCTGAGGGGAGGTGGGTGGGCCTTCGAATGTATATATAACTGCCAGGTAAGTATTCACAAAACTTTGTTTTATCATAAAAACTCCATTTTTATGAATAGAACTTATCTGGCAGTTATATATACATAGCTGATTAACACACTTGGAGGAGGGTGATAGACAGTAACATCGTTGGGGAAACAACCAAAAAAGTTGTAGGATAAATAAACACCTTGATTCCTTACCTGCTAAGGTAGCTGACTTCAAAGGTTCCTGCCTCTTGAGTCGCTTTCCCTTAGGAGTGTCAGCCAGGATGTGACCTGCAGTGCTGAAAACACTCAATCGAGTCTGTCAACGGGGTGAGACCAACAATCTGACTAGACTTCAGGACTACCTATTGCCCAAAATAAAAAACCGCAACTTTACCAAACCAACCACCTAACATTTGCAAAGTAGATAAAAATTATCTAACTAGACTGAGGTGACTGTACACAAGTCGAAGTCCTCAGACAACCAATAAAAAATACACCAACCTATGTACAAGTAAACAAAACTAAGGTTGAGGGGAGGTAGTAACTCCTTTGCCTAATACAGAAGCCGTAGCTACGTATGGTCCCAAGGTATAACATTTCTCATAATCCACCCTCACCTCTCTGAGGTAATGAGAGGCGAACACAGAGTTGCTCCTCCAGAATGTCGCATCCATAATTTGACGGAGCGACATGTTCTTGCGGTAAGCAAGCGAGGTCGCAATGGCCCTCACTTCGTGAGCTTGCACTTTTAAACGTCCGAAGTGTTCCTCCTCACACAAGAGATGCGCTTCTCTTATCACTTCCCTCAGGAAAAAGGACAAAGCGTTCTTGGAAAGGGGCTTTTGAGGATCTTTCACAGAACACCACAGGGAGCTAGAAGAGCCTCTCACACTTTTCGTGCGAGACAAGTAGGTCTTGAGGGCTCGTACTGGACAGAGCAGCCTCTCTTGCTCTTGACCCACTAGGTTGGTCAAGTTAGGAACCTCAAAGGTCCTCGGCCAGGGCTTAGAAGGGTTCTCGTTCTTAGCGAGAAAGTCTAATCTCAAGGCACAAACTGCCCCATTCAGATTGAAGCCTACCTGTTTTTCAATTGCATGGACTTCACTAACTCTTTTAGCTGTTGCTAAGGCCAAAAGCAAGAGGGTCTTCTTGGTAACCTCCCTAAGGGGAGCCTGTGAGATGGGCTCAAATCTCTTGGTGCACAGAAATTTAAGAACCACATCAAGGTTCCAAGAAGGGGGCTTTAACTGGGTCTGCTTGGTCGTCTCAAAAGACTTCAAGAGGTCATGTAAGTCCTTATCGCGAGACAAGTCCAAGCCTCTATGCCGACAGACAGAAGAGAGCATACTTTTGTACCCTTTGATAGTGGACACAGCTAGCTTAGCGTCCTGTCTGAGGTACAACAAGAAATCCGCAATCTGGCTCACAGAGGTAGTGGATGAGGAAATCTTGTGCTTCCTACACCAAGCCCTAAAAGTCTCCCACTTGGACTGGTAGACCCTCTGCGAAGAGACCCTCCTCGCTCTGGCGATAGCTTTCGCAGCTTGCGCTGAAAAGCCTCTTGATCTGACGAGCTTCTCGATAGTCTGAAGGCAGTCAGATTGAGAGCGAGGGGGTTTTGATGATATCTCTCGAAGTGGGGTTGTCTGAGCAGATTTGGACTTGCAGGGAGGCTTCTTGGAAAGTCCATCAACAAGTCCACCACCTCCGTGAACCATTCCCTCATCGGCCAGAACGGAGCTATCAGGATCATCCGTCCCGAATCGAGGAGGGCGAATTTCCTGACTACCAGATTGATGATCTTGAACGGGGGAAAAGCATAAGTGTCCATCCCCGTCCAATCCATCAAAAAGGCGTCTACTGCTATTGCCTCTCTGTCCGGAACTAGGGAGCAATAGATGGGGATCCTCTTGGATAAGTTGGAGGCGAAAAGATCGATGAGGAGTCTCCCCCACAGCCTCCAGAGACTCTGACAGACCTGTTGGTTGAGGGTCCATTCTGTGGGAAGGACCTGCCCTTTCCTGCTGAGCATGTCCGCCCTCACATTCTTCTGTCCCTGAACAAACCTCGTCAGCAGGTTTATCCTGTTCTCCTTCGCCCAAAGAAGGAGTTCTCTTGCTGTCTCGAACAGAGACAGAGAGTGAGTCCCTCCTTGCTTCCTGATGTAAGCAAGAGCTGTGGTGTTGTCTGAGTTGACCTCCACAATCTTCCCAGACACCAAGTCCTTGAAGGCCTTTAGCCCCAGAAAAATGGCCATCAGCTCCTTGTTGTTGATGTGCCATCCCAGCTGAATTCCTTCCCAATAGCCTGAGACCTCCTTGCTTCCTAGTGTTGCCCCCCAGCCTGACTCTGATGCGTCTGAAAACAATACTAGGTCTGGGTTCTTCTTGTGTAAGGAGATCCCTTCCCCTAACAAGGTTGGGTCCAGCCACCACTTCAGAAGAGTCTTGACTTCTATTGGAATGGGGAAGGAAAAGGAGTCTTCCTGCATCTTTCTGTTCCATGTCTTCGAAAGAAAGTGCTGAAGAGGCCTTACGTGGAGTCTCCCCAGAGAGACAAACTGTTCGAGGGAGGATAGAGTCCCCAGCAAACTCATCCACTCCTTCGCTGTGCATCTCTTCTTGTCCAGGAAAGTTCTGACTTTTACGAGACACTTGGTCTGTCTTTTCTGAGAGGGAGAAGCCCGAAAAAGAACTGAATTCAGAACTATCCCCAAATAGAGAATAGTCTGATTCGGTCTGATCTGAGACTTCTCCCTGTTGATGACCAGGCCTAGATCTTGAGCCATCATAAAAGTCTTCCGTAAATCTTCCAGACATTTCTCCCTCGATCGTGAACGAATCAGCCAATCGTCCAGATAGAAGGATATCCTTATCCCCTCCTGATGCAGCCAACCTGACACATTCGCCATTACCCTGGTGAAGACTTGAGGAGCCGTGCTGAGACCGAAGCAAAGAGCTCTGAATTGGAAGCACTTGCCCTCCATTACAAATCTCAGGTACTTCCTCGAAGTCGGATGGATGGGGACATGGAAATATGCGTCCTGCAAGTCGAGGGACACCATCCAGTCCCCTGGACGTACTGACGCCAGCACCGACTGAGTCGTCTCCATGGAGAACTTTGTCTTCTCCACAAATACGTTGAGAGCGCTGACATCCAGGACGGGTCTCCATCCGCCCGAGTTCTTGGGGACCAGAAACAGGCGATTGTAAAAGCCTGGGGAGGATAGATCCCAAACAGGTTCTATCGCCCCCTTGTCTAGCATTTGGTTGACAAGGTCTACTAGGGCCTTCTGTTTCCCCGGATCTGAGTACCGGGCTACTAAGGCCAGCGGAGCATCTGGGAGAGGAGGTTTTTTCAGAAAGGGGATCTTGTATCCTTCCTTGATGACTGAGAGGGACCAGGTGTCCGCCCCTCTCCTCTTCCAAGACTGCCAAAAACCTGACAGTCTTGCGCCTACTGTCTGGAGGAGACGAACTTCATTTTCTGGAGCGAGGTCTGAAAGAACCCCTGGTAGATCTTGGTCCTGAATCTTGCCTTCTCCCTCTAAAATCTGGTCTTGAAGTAGTCCTGCCCCGAAAGGGCTGCTGGAATCTCCTTTCCTCCCATTTCAAAGAAGAAGGAGGGGCTGCCAAGGGCTTACGAGCAGAACGAGATAATAGGTCTTGGGTGGCTTTTTGGGCCAGAGAACGCGTAATGTCATTAACCAGGGACTCGGGAAAAAGATGTTGAGAGAGGGGGGCGTAAAGAAGCTCAGACTTTTGTGCATTGGTAACAGACCTAGAAGCAAAAGAGCAAAGCAGAGCTCTCTTCTTTAGGACCCCAGCTGAGAACAGAGCAGCCAACTCATTCGCCCCATCTCTGAGGGCCTTATCCATACAGGACATAATACTGGTAAGGTCCCTAGATCCTTCCATCTGTTCAGTTTTCCTTGCGAGAGTCCCAAGCGACCAGTCTAGGAAACTAAAAACCTCAAAGGCTCTAAAAATACCTTTGACGAGATGATCCAGCTCCGACATCGACCACATGACCTTGGCTGAGTTGAGAGCATGCCTTCTAGCAGAGTCCAATAAACCAGAGAAGTCACCCTTGGAGGAGGAAGGCACTCCCAGACCCAAAGGTTCTCCAGTTGCATACCACATACCCGCTCTTGAAGCAAGACGAGCTGGTGGAAACGAGAAGGAAGTCTTAACTGTTTGTCTCCGCTCCATCATCCAGTCATCAATCTTCTTGAGAGCCTTCTTTGCGGAGATAGACAGCTTCATCTTGATGAAGGCCGAATGTTTCTTGGCCTTCTTTCTGTTAAATTGGGACTGAGGAGATTGAGGGGCAGCAGGTTGGAATTCCTCTCCAAAAAGTTCAAGAAGGGAGCGAGAGAGAACTTTGTAATCTCCCACAGCGTCGGCAGGATTATCATCGTCATCAGAAACATCCTCGAGGTCCTGATCCACATCTCCAATATCCTTCGAAAGAGAAGAAGGATCCTTAGAACCCGACAAGGGCAAATCAAAGGCATCATCCTGCAAAAGACGGGTTGCATCCTGGAGTCCCGCGCTAGAAGAATCCTTGGGACGAGAGGCAGTATCGTCCCGAAGAGGCAGGGTGGTATCGCCCTGGGACCGAGAACGAGAGGCAGAGTCGTTCTGTCGTCGAGAGCGAGAGGCGGTATCGTCGTGGCGGCGAGAATGAGAGGCGGTATCGTCGTGGCGTCGTGAACGAGAGGCGGTATCGTCGTGGCGTCGTGAACGAGAGGCGGTATCGTCGTGGCGTCGAGAACTAGGGTCGGTATCGTCGTGAACGAGAGGAGGTATCGTCGTGGCGAAGCGAACGAGAGGAGGTATCGTCGTGGCGAAGCGAACGAGAGGAGGTATCGTCGTGGCGAAGCGAACGAGAGGAGGTATCGTCGTGGCGAAGCGAACGGGAGGCGGTATCGTCTTGGTATCGAGAACGAGAAGCAGCGTCGTTCGATAAGGTATCGTCCCGGTATCGAGAACGAGAAAACGTATCGCCCTGGTATCGCGAAGAAGTATCGCCTGGCGAAAGCACACATTCCTCATCCTGGCGTAGAGAGGGAGAAGTTTTCTTTAAAGAAGAACTCCGTTCTCTCTTAGAAGCAGACTTCTTAATCGGCAACGAGTCGTCTTTACGTCTGTCAGACTGGGCGTGAGGGCGGCTAAAGGCTTGTACTAAAGTCAAAAGTTGTTCCTGCATGACAGACATAAAGGATTTAGCAACATCAGCTGGGTCTTGCGAACCCGAAGGGGGGGGCTGACGAATAACACTCGTAGAAGGGGGAGGATCTTCGGCAGCAGGCTTCGCCCTTTTCACAGGCACGGAGTCGAAATCATCCTCCGACGGACATGGTTCATAACTGCTAGAACCGGGAGAGAAAGAACGAGACCGTTCGTCGCGGTTCCATCTCCTCTTAGTAGGTCTTGAAGCTTCATACTTCCATTTACGTCTGGACGAATTCAGAGAAGAAAACAACACATCCGACACGTCTTTCCCGTGACGGTCAAGAGCAGCCTGGGAATCGACAACAGGACTGTCTGAGGCGACGGCTGACCGAGGGTACGTACCTCTCACCCCCTTTCGGTCATCGACGTACCTTCTCCCTTGGTCCTGGGAGCTTGGTAGAGGTCTAGGCCTAGGGGTATGACAGATTCGGTCAGTCGCCACCTCCACTGCACTAACACAAGCACTTTCACTTTCCTTACCTTTAAAGGCCTCCAGTTGTTCTTTAATGGCCTTCAACTCGGCCACCAGGCTAGCGTACCGAGGGTCATCCGTAGATACGGAACCTGTAGGAGGTGCAGGAGTTACTACCTCAAGGGAAGGATCAACTTCCAAAGAGGAATCAATAATAGGATCAATAGATAAATCTACGCTAAGTTCGTCTTCCTTACCACTAACAGACTTAGACTTAGACCTAGAAGCTCTCCTAACTCTATCGAGCTCTAGCTTACGCACATAGCGCTTCATAATTAACCAATCTTTCTCATCCAAAACCTTACATTCCCCGCACCTATTATCAAGGGCACAAACAAAACCCCTACAATTAGAACAAACGGTGTGAGGATCTACCGCCATTTTCGGTAGTCTCACCTTACATTCCTCATTCGCACAGATACGGTAATGACTCTTTTCACTCATAATGAAAAACAGCAAAAAAAGCTAAGAGAAAACAAAATACAACGATCGCCAAAACCCCAAATCAGAGTACTTCACCAAAAAAGCAGACTGGTACACCGAGCAGGGAAAGCGAAGAAAAACTCTTAATGACGGACCAACGTGTTGTCGATCCGGCCGGCAGAGATGAACTGAAGAACAGAAAACGGGAATGATTCCTCCTACCACCCTTTAACGGGTGTTACCACCCAACCACCACAAGGCGGTTGCCTAGTTTTAGAAAAATTCTGCCGAAATAGAGATAATTAGCTATGTATATATAACTGCCAGGTAAGTTCTATTCATAAAATATGCGTGTTCGAATTATGCGATTCCACATTTATGCGATGGCTATTTTTAAAAAATAAATTTTCTGTATCTGGGAAGCTGTTCAAAGACTGGGAGTCAAGCACTACAAAATGTATCAAATCTATTGGGTTTTTAAGTATATAGGTTGCCCTGAATACAGTGCTTGATAATAAATGTTACTAAATGATATTTACCTTACATCTTACTAACATAATTTCATAATAAATAGCCTCTTAAAGGATTAAATTTCACATTAACAATGAAACCAACTTCAACTATGCAAGTCCAGCAGACAAAATGTAAACAGAACTGTGGTTACATTCTCGGCAATCTTTATCTTTCTCTAACCTTTCAATAATTTTAATTTGTGTTAATATTGATTGTATATTAAAGCATTATTTCTGTTTAGTATAGTATACATAAAAGCTTTATTTTTCCCTGTGGGTGTTCAAGGTTTTCACACGTAGGCTGGGTTCGTTTATCAGCAGTGAATATGGTATTTTTATTATAAAATAAATTTTTAAATATACTTACCTGGTAGTTACATATATATAGCTTAAATCCCGCGTTTCGACGCGGCACGACAGAAATTCAAAATTCGTGGCGATCGCCGCCATGACGGTAGGTGGTCATACATGAGCGCCATCACTCGTGGGTTATTAGAACCATTCCTAACATTTTCAGAAATTCGATGTCTCTGTTTTCAGAGAGGAGGAGGGAGGGCCCTTTTATATATGTAACTACCAGGTAAGTATTGTACCAACCGTGTTTCACACAATTGTACGTAATTCCTTTTGTATATATTATGCTTGTATCTTCGCTCCTCCCTCGCACTAAAACGAACATGAAAATTCCTGTCTGGTTTTTCCTCTGTGATATTGTCTGTCTTGTGAACTTGTCATGTCCTGTTGCCTTGAGGTTTTGTATATAAGGAGAGTGTTCCACAACAATATAACTCAGTCGTTTCCAATCTGCCTTTGATTTCACAACTCCTCTCTCGGCCCGTCACAGTATATTTAAAAATTTATTTCATAATAAAAATACCATTTCTAAATATGTAACTTCCCTGGTAGTTACATATATATAGCTGATTCACACAGTTGGAGGTGGGTTGAAAACCTCATCACCTAGGGAATTCGTATAATTATTAATAACTACAATAGTAATACTAACAATCTGGTTCTAACCTGATAAGAAAGCTGGCTTCACAATGATACTGCCTCTTTTCGCCTGCATTCCTTAAGAGACTCAGCGATCCACTCAGTGGGCTGTAAAAGTCTCTTGGGGTTGCCACAAGGTCGTCGACCTTAGCATGGCTAGACCACCACCCTTGCAAACCTGGCAAAGCCAAGGATACTGATTCTGGCGTTCTAACTTGATAAGGAAGCTGGCTTAAAAATGATACTGCCTCATTTCGCCTGCATTCCTTAAGAGACTCAATGATCCACTCAGGGGGCTGAAAAGTCTCTTGGGGCTGCCACAAGGTCCATGACCCGTAGAATGGCTAGACTACCACCCTTGCAAAGCTGGCATAGCCAAGGATACTGATTTTGACCACCTACTCCATATTAAAACTAATTTGATTTGCATCCCAGACTGACGGAAGGCTGCGACAAGCCTCACAGACAAACTGTGAACGTATAAAAACTAACTTGACTTGCATCAAAGACTGACGGAAGGCTGCGACAACCCTCGCAAACAACCTGTGAACAAGTACAAGAAAAAAAGGCAAGGGTATATATTAAGTTACTGTATAGGGAAGAGGCAGTAGACCCTTTTCCAACTAAGACGACGGAGGTAACGTACGGACCCAGGGAATAATAATCCTCATACTGGGTCTGGATATCTTTGAGATAGCAGTCTGTGAAGATTGATTTACTTCGTCAGAAAGTAGGCACCAAAATTGACTTCATTAACCTATTGTGTTTGTAAGTCATAGAAATTGCTACACCTCTAACCTCGTGTGGTTTTACCTTAAGGATAGGGAAAACTTCTTACTCTCAATCTTGGAGTGTTTCCCTTATTAAATCCTTAATGAAAAAAGCCAGGGTATTCTTTGATAAAGGCAAAGAGGGCTTTTTAACCGAGCATCAGAGGCTGTCTGTCTTGTATTTGAAAAGAAAGCCTAGCTGAAGGGAGCAAATTGCATTGTCTCCATTAAAGCCCATCTTCTTGCTGATGGTTTTTAACTCTCCTAATTTTTTTACTGAAGCCAATGAAATTAGGAAAAAGTCTTCTTGGTAAGATACTTCCAAGATGTCTTGTCCAACTGTACAAACCTACTTGAGGTTAAAAAGGCCAGGACTACATCTAGGTTCCACGAGGAGGTTGGATTGTCCTTCCTCTTGGTTGTCTCAAAAGACCTAATGCGATCTGAGAGATCCTTGTTACCTGACACGCCAATGTGTCGGTTACGAAAGACAGAGGTTAATATGCTGAGGTAACCCTTGATGCAAGGCATAGCTAGCTTCTCTTTTGTACGTAGATACAACAGAAAAACTCTGCTATATTGGCTATAGAGGTATTGATAGAGGAAAAGCTATTATTCCTGCACCGCACTCTAAATATGTACCACTCAGATTAATCAACCCTAATAGTGGTCATGATCTGGGGGTATCTACCAGCCACTCCATCATCTCATAGACCAAAAAACGGGCTATCATGGTAATGCGGACGTTGGCCGAATCCCTAAATCTTTTCAGGACTCAGTCCAGGATCTTGAATGGAGGAAAAGAGTACATGTTTAGACCTTCCCAGTTCAGAAGAAAAGCGTCCAGTGTGACTGCTTCCTGGTCTGGTACTGGAGAGAAAAATACCGGCAACCTCTATGTCATTTGTGTGGCAAAGAGGTCTATCGAGTGTTGACCCCACAATCATCCAAAGGTTGGTGCACACCTCATGATGTAGGTTCCATTCTGCAGTAAGAACTTGCCTTCTTCTGCTGAGAAGATCCTCCTGACGTTATTCTCCCTTTCTATGAAGTGAGTAATCAGGGCTTGGTGAATGGCCACTAGCTCTTTGATATTTATGTCATTTCCTCCGAGACTCTATCCACAGATCCTTGTCGCAAATCGTATGCGTCAAACAGGGACGAAATCGACTTCTCTAGTTTAGACAGACCAGACACATGAAGCGCGTCGTGTGCGCGTACTAAACCGTGTGCTGATTGCTGCGAGGGATCGTCAACCGAAGCCGGGTGTCCACCAGGGGAAAGTCCGCGAACTGAACTGACTATCATCCCCAGAAAAATTAAATTCTGTGAGGATGTTAGTTGAGATTTGGCCAGGTTACCATCGGACCTAACTGTTGCGTTAAGGGCATTATCCTTTGAAGAGCCTCCAGACACTTTACTTGTGATTCTGCTCCGAGTGGTCAGTTGTCCAGGTACAAAGAAGAAACCTTACTCCCTTTATGTGTACAATGGACTGATGTCCAGAACAAGTTTTCATCCCCCCCCCCGAGTTTTTCGGAACTAAGAAAAGTATGATGTAAAAAACCCCTCCGAGGAGGTGTCCTCTACATTGCTATGAATGATTTTGACAGCATAAGGCTCACTTGTTCTTAAAGAGCTGCTGCCTTGTCTCCTGAGTGGACTGTTGTCAGCTCTAGGGATATAGACGACATGGGAGGCATAAAACATCTCACTTTTTGATTCGGTTTGTTGTCTTGAGAATCTGTGAGTTTGACCTCCAGTCGCAATCCTCTGAGTTCTCTTTTTAAGAACTCCTGCCATGAAAAGGGCAGAAAGTTCAATGGGGACATCCCTCCCGGCCTTAACCAAACAGGCAATCAGATGCATCTGAGCCTTATTCCTAGGGTCTGTGGCTTCTGTGAGAGTTCCGAGAGTCCAGTCCATAAGGCTGAAGACTTTTATTGTCTAAAAGTTTACTTCAGCCGATGGTCCATTTCAGAATTGGACCACATAAACTTAGACTTACTCATGGTTGACCTGAGTGAGGAAAAGAAAAAGAAGGCCTTCCCTCGAACCTTTCTCTTGGACGTCCATTGGTTGAGAGTTGAGAAAACTCTCTTAACCCATCTAGCCAGAACCATATTTTTTTTTTTTTTATAAACAGTTGACTTAAATGAATCCTGAGATTCGTCTTCTAATTCGGCTCATGGAACATCGATTCCCCGATTCGAATGAGTAGGAGACAAAATCTCGTCATCGTGACGGTTATTATCTTCCAAAAATAATTCATCTTGTCTGGAAGAAATCTTGTGAAGGATATCGTCCAGTTGCGAAGAAGTATCACATTTATGTACTGTAAGCCTCGAGGGAGAGACAGGCTCTAGTGCTTCCAGCATAAGATCATAATGTTGTAAGGGAGCAACAACATCTGTAAACCCATGTGAGGGAAAATCTTGAACGCGTTCGTCCAGCATGTTGTATGTCAACAGCGTGAAGCAAGGGAGCATTAGTTGTGCATTCAGAAAATTGCGAAGGAGAGATAAAAAACTTGTCTATCCTGTTGCAAGGACAAGTCCCGACCATATGAGTCCATCATGGGTCTAGATTGAGACTGTTGTATATTTCCATGAGAGGTATCAGTCTAATGCATGAGTCCCGAATGCCGTGAGTTTGCCACGAGCCGTGAGGAAGCGCGTCCAGTCAATCGCAAAGAAGAGACAACTGTTTGTCTACAGTGACGTGTGACAAAACCTGACTGCATGTGTCCAGTATATGTCCACTTTGCCATGAGTTTACAGACTGCTGCATGCGTCCAGATTGCTGCGTCCGCCATGGCATGTGTGTCTGCCGTGGTGTCTGCGTCTGCCGTGAGGGAGAGACCAGACTGCTGCATGTGTCCGCCCTAACGCTTGCCACATCGCGAGCTGATCACCACGAGGGAGCGTTTCGCAGAGAGGTATCGTCAACTGTCGATACTTCTATATCAATTGTTGTGAGAGATCTCCCCCGAGAAACCAGACTGGCGTCTGCGTCTGCCGTGAAGCAGAGACCTGACTGGTGTCTGCGACTGCCGTGAGGAAGAGACCAGACTGCCGCATGCGTCCGTCCTAACGCTTTCCGCAATGCGAGCTGATCGCTGGGAGGGAGCGTTGCTGAGTATCGGAGAACTATGCTATCCGATACTATCGGAAGACCGTTTTCTTGGTCAATAGCTGTGCTTAGATTCTTTTAGGTGTATTTTTTCTGTTCGAGAATCATAAGCGTCAACAGAGACGAAATAGACCACTCTAATTCAGACAAATCTTATACATAATGAGCGTCGTGTGCTCTAACTGAACTATGTAGTGATCACTAAGAGGTATCGTCAACTGTCGATACTTCTAGCGCGCCTTGTGCGTGATCTGAATCGTGTATCGATTGTTGTGAGAGATTCCCCTCCCCCGAGAGACAAGACCGGCGTCTGTCAACAGCATTAGAGTCTGTCCAGGTGGTTACCAGGGGGAAAGACCCTGTGACATTTCCCAATCTGGTGGCAGGAAAGGAGCGTGTACTGACGTAAACTGAGCACCTTCTTCATCCAAAGGACTATGCGTCTCACGCAATTGTTTCAGTGCTGACACGTAGTCTTAGTCTGAAAGGAACACCTCCGGTGAACACCAGTCACTGCAGGAGGGTTTATTAAGAGACATACATCTCTTGCGTGGTTTAGAACATAGTGGTTGGCTCCAACCACGTCGCGATTTTTTTGCGTCCGATGAAGACACAAGACAAATTCGTAGATAATTTGTATTTTTCCTAATTATAAAAACCTTAGCTATTTACATGGGGTAATTACTTCGGCGTAGCTGAATGACGAGCCATAAGAATTTTAACAAGGGTTTACTACCCCGCCGCTAGTTAGGGGTAGCTACCTACCCGCCCCCCTCACACTCCGGTGAATGCTTCACTTTGCTTAGGGGTAGGACTTATCCCGGGGGACAGGGCTGGTGGGCAAATATGTGTAAATAGCTAAGGTTTGTATAGTTAGGAAAAATACAAATTATCTACGAATTTGTCATTTGTTCCGTAACTGAAATACAAACCACGCTATTTACATGGGGTGACTCAACCCTTAGGTAGGGAGGTAAGTCCCTGCCATACTGGCTTTGGCTTGCCCGGGGACTCCATATTCGAGTGTGTAAGTACTCAAGAAATAAGGAGTCCCTGCTCCTCGCTAGCATGCTGTGAAACTGCTGCGGCCTACATAAGCTGTGTGTGAAGGTGAGGAAGTGACTCCTCCTAGGAAGTTGACCTGGAGTTCTTCAGATGGAAATCTAGGCTAGGACTCTCCCAATACCACCTCGTCAGGGTATGGGGACATGACAGTATTACACTTAATACTAGGAACACAAGGGAGCATGGTTTACCTGCAGTGGTTCGAGGTCAGCTGTGCAGAGAACCCAGGATGCTGCTTTCTCCAAGGGAGGAGAGGATGAAGAAAAGAATAAGGGCCAGACAGATCTTTTCATTCACGCAGAATAAAACCGGGTAACAATGCCCTCAACCTTCTGCTACTTGTCCATTAAGGAGCCTGAGGTTAGACCAGCTGTTGTGCAGCCACCACAGGGAAGATAGAGAACGTATCGAGCCTCCTGTGTGTCACGTCTTGCAGGTAGTGGGCCGTGAAGGTGGTCTGACGCTTCCACACCCCAGCTTGAAGGACCTGCGTCACTGAATAATTTTTCTTGAAGGCCAGGGACGTAGCTATGCCCCTGACATCATGCGCTCTAGGGCGACGTGATGGAGAAGGGTCAGGATTCAAGGCCAGATGTATTACCTTGCGAATCCAGGCCGAGATAGTATTCCTGGTGACCCTCCTCTTCGTCTTCCCAGTGCTCATGTACAGGGCTTGCACCCGGGGACGAATTGCAGCTGTTCTTTTAAGATACAACCTCAGACTCCTCCCTAGGCACAGTAGGAGATGGTCTGGGTCATCTGTTACAGAACGGAGACTCGAAACCTGGAAAGAGTCGAACCTAGGGTCCGGCACTCCCGGATTCTGAGTCTTGGCAACAAACTCAGGGACGAAGCTGAACGTTACCTCCCCCATCCCCTTGAATGGGCGATGTCGTACGGGAGACCATGAAGTTCACTGACTCGCTTGGCCGAAGCCAATGCTAGCAGGAAAACCGTCTTCCAGGTAAGGTGGTGATCTGAAGCCTGGTGTAATGGTTCGTAGGGAGGTCTCTTCAGAGACCTGAGAACTCAAACCACGTTCCATGGAGGAGGTCTCACTTCCGACTGAGGGCAGGGAAGTTCATAACTCCGTATGAGAAGGGAAAGTTCCAGCGAGGAAGAAATGTCCATTCCTTTAAGCCTGAAGGCAAGACTTAAGCCTTTTACTGCCGAGACTGAAAGGCGCATTTCCTCCCGCAAATACACAAGGAACTCGGCTATTGCTGGAATAGTGGCATCGAGGGGAGATATACCTCTTCCACGACACCAACCACAGAAGACTCGCCACTTCGCCTGGTAGACCACTGCGGATGACTTGCGCAGGTGACCAGACATCCTGTTCGCAACTTGTTGTGAAAATCCTCTCTCAGTGAGGAGATGCTGGATAGTCTCCAGGCGTGAAGTCGAAGCAAAGCTACGGCTTTGTGGAAGATGTTAGCGTGTGGTTGTTTGAGTAGCTCGTGACGTGGAGGGAGTTCTCTCAGAAACTCGGTGAGGGGTTGCAGAAGGTCCGGGAACAATTCTGCGTGATGCCATAGCGGAGCTATCAGGGTCATTGAAAGATTGACCGATATTCTGGTCTTATTGAGCACCCTCCTCATCAGACAGAATGGGGGAAAGGCGTACACATCGACGTTGTCCCACCGTTGTTGGAAGGCATCCTGCCAGAGAGCCTTGGGGTCCGGGACCGGGGAGCAGTACAGCGGGAGCTTGAAGTTCAGCGCTGTAGCGAACAGATCCACCATCGGGGAACTCCACACAGTCAGGACTTTGTTGGCTACTTGAGGATTCAAAGACCACTCGGTACTCACTATCTCCGACGCTCTCCTCAGACTGTCGGCGAGCACATTCCTTTTGCCTGGAATGAAGCGAGCCACTAGTGTGATCGAGTGGACTTCGGACCATCTCAGAATCTCTACAGCAAGATGGGATAGCTGATCTGAAAAGGTACCTCCCTGCTTGTTGATATAAGCCACCACTGTGGTGTTGTCGCTCATCACCACCACAGAGTGACCCGCCAGGACTTGGTGGAACTTCTGAAGTGCCAGGAACACGGCCTTCATTTCTAGCAGGTTTATGTGAAGGTACTTTTCTGATTCTGACCACGGGCCTGAGGTCCTGTGGTTCAGAACGTGGGCCCCCCCACCCTTTCTTTAATGCGTCCGAGAACATCAAATCCGGGGAAAGGACGAGAAGATCCACTCCCTTTCGTAGGTTCTCGTCCGCCACCCATCAATGGAGGTCCGTTCGTTCCGCAGGACCCACAGGGACCAATGTGTCCGGGGAATCGTGACCTTGATTCCACCTGGACTTGAGTCGCCACTGGAGAGATCTCCTTCTGAGGCGACCGTTGGGAACAAGACGGGCCAGGGAGGAGAGGTGGCCGAGGAGACGCAGCCACGTTTGGGCTGGGAGTTCTTCTCGATTGAGGAAAGGCCTCGCGACCTTCCTCAGCCTTGCTATCCTGTCGTCTGATGGGAAGGCTTTGTGGAGATTGGTGTCTATGACCATGCCTAGATATACCAGTTTCTGAGAGGGCTGCAGAGAGGACTTCTCGAGATTTACCACGATCCCTAGATCCTGGCAAACTTCGAGGAGCTTGTCTCGGTGGCGAAGAAGGATTGCCTCCGAGTCCGCTAGGATCAGCCAGTCGTCCAGATAACAAAGGAGACGGATGCCGATCCTGTGAGCCCACAATGATATCAGGGTGAACACTCTGGTGAACACCTGAGGGGCTGTGGAGAGACCGAAACACAGCACCTTGAACTGGTAGATCTTGTTGTCTAGGCAAAATCTTAGGTACTTCCTTGAAGACGAATGGACTGGGATCTGGAAGTACGCGTCCTTCAGGTCCAGTGTACACATAAAGTCTTGTGGTCTCACTGCAAGTCTGACCGTGTCTGCCGTCTCCATACTGAACAGAGTCTGTTTGACAAACCCGTTCAAGGTTGAGAGGTCGATGACTGGTCTCCAGCCTCCAGACGCCTTTCCTACAAGAAAGAGTCGACTGTAGAAGCCTGGGGACCCGTCTACAACCTCCTGGAGAGCGTCCTTCTTCAACATAGTCTGGACTTCTGCCCAAAGGGCTTGCCCTCTTGCCGATCCCATGGCAAGAGAGCTCAACGACACTGGATTCGCTGTCAGGAGAGGTAGAGAAGCTTTGAATGGGACGCAATAACCGTGAGTGATTACGGAAATCGTCCAGGTATCTGCCCCGAGTTGCTGCCACCTTGCCGCGCAACTTTGTAGGCATTCCCCCACTGGTGGACATGCAGGGGGACTGCCAACCCTAGCGTTTACGGCCTCGGGCGTTTCCTCTAGGGTTCTTGCCTCCCCTGGAGGACTTCTTGCTCCTTCTGCTCTTGGCAGGAAAGGGCTTATACACCTTCAGCTTTGCTGCTGTCGTCTTCTTTGTGTCCTTAGCCAGACGGGGGTGTTGGGCCGCTGAAGGTTTGTAGGGCCTCGATGTCAGGGCCCTATGGATGAGGGAATCCTGGTTGGACTTCCTCCACCTCTCAGCGGTAACCTCCACGTCCTTAGGCTCAAACAAACTCTTACCGAGCACGGAAGAGTGTCTGAGCCTGCTAACATCCGTACTGGGAACCTTCTGGTGGAATCTCTCAGCCACTGCGTCCTGTCGTTTGAGAATCATATTGGCCCACAAGCTCGAGACTTGGTGGGCCAGAAACTCGATGGTCCGCGTGCCTGAGAGCAAGAAAGTCTCCAGTGCCTTCCTGGTGTTTTCCTTGGAGAGGTCCTCAGACCGCACCAGGATGCCCAGAGACCCCAGCCTGATGTCAAGCCACGAAGTTGCCTGCATGGCACACTTAGCGACCTTCTCCTGGCTTACAGAGTTGGAGAGTCTCTCTAGAGGGACTCCCCCGGTGAGTTCTTCCACGGAGTGGTGAATAGGAAGACCCAAACAAGACTCCTCAAGGATCTCAAAGTACCTCCTCTGATGGACTCGAGGAGGAGGGAGGAGCTTGATACCGGCCTGGATCTAATGGAGGAGGCAAGCTCAGAGAGCTGGCCCTCGACCTTGTCCCTGGCACTCTTCATCCCCTGAGACCAGGGAAAAGCTGCACTGGCCCTAGAGGGTTTCTGGGTGCCGTAGACACGGTCCAAGACCGTGTCCTTACCCTCACGAGGAGGAATCTCTGGGTCTGGAATCCCGTTGAGGTTCCTCATGAGGGTCAGAACTTGCCAGAACGCGTGTTCTGACTCTTGGTGCTCTCCTCCTGAAGGACTGGCAGCAAAGTCTCCTGTCCCCAGTGGCTCTTCCTGGGGGGACACGTGGACACCCTCGGAAGGTCTAGCTGGCTCCTGTCTGATCCTTGTTGACGACTTGGAGATCGTCTTATAGAGTCCTTCGGTTCCCTCCTGGGAGGGATACAGGACTCGAGTAACGATGGGTGCAGGCTCTTTTCCACCCCTGGACGAAAAGACTTCTCAGGGAGAGGCGGAGTTTCCCCCATTGGTGCGATGGGGGAACGGTCCGGCTCATCCGACTCTCCTGAGGACGGGTAATCCTCATCCGCAGGGGAGGGAGAGAAAGTCTGGGGGGGAGAAGGAGCCTTGAGCAAGGATCTGCGAGGAGACAGAATAGTCCTAGGAGGTGTTTCCACGGAAGGGACTCTTCTCTTCCACTTCAGGGGGGAGGAAGCCGCCACTGATTTGTGACCCACGTCAAGAGAGGACGGGCTTCATAGCCTGCACAAGAGCTCTGACCAGGGTCCCGAACCAGGGCTGCTGGCTGACAGTCGCACTGTCGGACACTCCCTCTGGAGGGAAGGGGATCGTTCGATCCCTTGGAGGAGTCGACAAATGAGGGTTCGCCTGAGAAGCTGAAACAAAAGTCCTTAGAATTGTCCGGGAACCGCCCCTCCTCCGGCAAGCGCGCTGTTCTGCATTTGCGGGGACGGGAATGAGACGATGACCTATCCGCCTGGTGATACTCGAGCTAGAGGTCGCGCGATGGGCCCTGTCCAGGATCGCGCGCGAAAGGATCACGTGTCATAGGAATCTCGCGCTCGCGCGCATGGGCGAGGGCATGAGAGGTAGGTGAAGCGGGCGCGGTGGCGCGTAGGGGAGGCCACAGGTGCGTGAACGCGATAGCGCGCAGGAGATGGTGCGGGTGCGTAGGCTCGGGGGTGCGCAGGAGATGGAGCGGGCACGCATAGGAGATGGCGAGGGCGTGTGGCGCGCAGGAGCTGGATCGTGAGGAGGCCGGATACGAGGGCGCGCAGCGTCCTGATGCGGCACTGACGGGTGCGAGAGGGCAGTGGCGCGTGGGCGCGTATCCAGAAGAACAGGACGAGGGCGCGAGTGCACAGGTTCAGGATAGCGCGAGGGTGGGATCGCGCGTTGGAGCGTAGGTGGGCGCTGATCCGAGAGAACAGGCATATTAACCTGTGGGCGCGCAGGGGATCGTGGGCACGCATCAGGATGAGGGTGCGCTGGGGTACGCTGCTGCGGTGGGCGAGCAGGGCGCGCGGTTGGATTAGGGCACACACCCCGGAGGGTTGCATGAGGCGCCTTGAGAGGGACTGGAACCTGGCGCGCAACCGGAGCGTCGCGCGCGACTGGAACGCGTGTAGGATCGCATGCAGGATCGCGCGGTCTGGAAAGCGTGCAGGATCGCACGGTCTGGAACGCATGCAGGATCGCGCGGTCTGGAACGCGTGCAGGATCGCGCGGTCTGGAACGCGTGCAGGATCGCGCGGTCTGGAACGCGTGCAGGATCGCGCGGTCTGGAAGGAGAGTCCAGGGGTGCCTGTGAGCACCCGTGCGCTAGCTTAGGCACCTCCTGGACTGCGTGCTGTGATGTAGAAGCGCGCTGGCGCGTTGGCAAGCGAGTGTGCGTTGTAACTGGAACTGCGCACACTGGGCGCGCTTCGTGCCTAACTCCAGACGGGCGCTGCAAGTCCAGAGGTACCTGTGAGCACCTGTGCGCTAACGTAGGACTCTTGGACTGCACACGACGTGGCAGGAACCGGGGAATGCTGGGGCGCAGGTGGGCTGGATCAGGAACTGCTGGCGGGCGCCGGGGCGCAGAAGGATGTGGGCGTGCAGGGGAACCCTGGCGCATAACAGGAACAGGGGCGCGCAGGTGAGCACTGTGGCGCTAAGACTGGAACAGCAGCAGCAGCAGCATGAGGGCTCGCAGATTGAACCTGGCGCTTGAGTGCAATAGGCGCAGATTTGCGCTCGAGGCCCTTAAGCCCCGAAGGGCCCAGTGCCTGCGCAGTGGCAGGATCAGGTGGCGCGTAACGCACATCGGCATCCTCGAAAGGTGACGGCAGGTCAGCAGGTCTGGAGGGAGACTGGTCACAGGGTCCCGAAGGACGACCATCATCCGAAGGGAATAGCGAACGATCCCCGGCGAGGTCTAAGGTGGTGGCTGGCAGGATCGGCGAACGGCGAGTCGTCTCCTCCGCAGAGGACTGTGGTGACGACGAGCCGAAGAGGCGCCTCCTAACTCCCTTGTGAGGGGAAGGAAGGCCTCTACGGCGAAGGGGAGGACGAGCCTTCCGCCTTATACGCCCACGTGCCGTGGGGTCAGCAGGCTGACCATCATAGGGCCTCCGAAGAGGAGTCTCTGTGAGTGAACTCCCTCGTGGAGTAGAATCACCGGCAGGAGAGACCGTAGGACTTAGATCCTCCCTTGAAAGCTGTTCGGAGGGGGAACCTAAGCCTTCAGCTACCTCAGCAACAGGAACGGGGGTTTGACTAGACCCACGAGATGCCTCCGTCACAACGTCAACAACAGACAGAGGATCTATCCCTGCTGTAGTTGGCGATTGTTTGACAGCCGCACCAAGTTTGATCATGTCAAATGGGGCTTCCCTGGAGGGCGAACCCTGCAGCCCCAAGGAAGCCCAAAGCTGCAACAAATCATGATTATTCACAGGTAAATCAATGTTCATATCCTACTCCGGGGGAGGAGGGGCAGCCGCCTTGCTATGGGAAGCAACTACCTCTCCTGCACCTCGGGATCGGTCAACAGCAGTACGGTCTACGTTACCACTCGCCGGCCTCTCAGAAGAGACCGCTCGAGGGGGAGCTTCGGAGGAGGAAAGGGCTACGGAAGAAGAAGTCTTGGAATTTTCTCTCTTCAAAGAAGCCTCTGAAGGAGAAAGATCCCTTTTAGACTTTTTCTTCCGGGCAAACCTCTCCCACTGGGAGGTAGCCCACTCCCTACATTCGATACATACATTACCGCTATCACACCGTTGGCCCCAGCAGTGAGGACACAAGGCGTGGGGATCGGTGTCGACCGCCGACATAAAGGTCCCACAAGGGCGGCCGGGAAGTCCAGGGCATGTACGCATAGTCAGTAGAGGCCAACTTCAAACACACTGGAAAAGAAAAAGCAAAAACAGATTAAATATGGCAGTCAAAGCGAGGGAGAGAGCAGACAAGTCTGTTCTCCGCCCGAGCCAATAGTAAAGAGAAGCATTCACCGGTGTGTGTGAGGGGGGGTAGCTAGCTACCCCTCCCTACCCCCCGCTAACTAGCGGCGGGGTAGTAAACCCTCGTTAAAATTCTTATGGCTCGTCATTCAGCTACGCCGAAGTAATTACCCCATGTAAATAGCGTGGTTTGTATTTCAGTTACGGAACAAATACATTTTAACCTCGCTTTTACTATTAAGATGGAGTAATCTGTACATTGTTAACATGATCATTCGAGGGGACGTCCGTTCACTAATCAAGGTCTGTCATATCCTTTAGCCTTTCGACTTTCCTTCTCCCAGGGGTTGGGGGGCAAGGAAGAGGTCCCTGGCTGGGATTATGACGGACACAAACGGACGCACCCTCAACTGCACTGACACTGAATACTAGCACTTTTAATTATTTCACATTAGATCTTAATAGACCTATGCATTACGAGAGATTACTCTTTCGTCAAGGGATAGAAAGAAAATACAATAGAATATATGATTAATATTAGTATTTTCAAAATCGAAATATAAAATAACGATACCAGTAATTGTGAAAACAAAACACGATTGTCAAGAGTATTACTTATCGTAGCTTGACTGCAATGCATCATTATATGTGCCATTGAACACTAGCTCTTTAAACTATTTCACATTAGATCATAATAGATCTGCCCGTTGCAAGAGAATATTCTCTTTAGTCAAGGGCCAGAATGAAAATACAATAGGATATATGAATAACATTAGTATTCCCAAAATCGAAATATTAAATAACGATACAAGTATTGTGAAACAAAATTGATCGTTTAATATCTGACATCTCCCTTAGTAATACTCGAGCGTAAAATGGAGTTTTTATAATAAAACAAAGTTTTATGAATACTTACCTGGCAGTTATATATATATATAGCTTAAGTCTCTGACTTCCGGAAGAATTTATTCGAAAATCGCGGCAACCGCCTCGTGGTTATTGTGGGGTCAGGTGGTTAAAAACCCTTACAGGGTGGTACCTGGAATCATTCCCATTTTTTGTTCCTCAGATTATCTTTGCCCGACCTGTCTCCTGAGGGGAGGTGGGTGGGCTTTAAAATGACAAATTCGGAGATAATTTGTATTTTTCCTAACCATACAAACCTTAGCTATTTACATAGGGTATTACTTTCGGCGTAGCTGAAATGGCGAGCCATTAGATTTTTAACGAGGTTTAACTACCCCCGCGCTAGTTAGCAGGGGTAGGGGAGGGGTAGCTAGCTACCTCTCCCCCCTCACACACAGGTGATTGATTGATTGATTGAAAGTTTTCTGGCATCCTGACATCTAAGGTCATTGACGCCGATACCATTTACTGTATATGAAAATTAAAAGAGAATTCGATTAAAACCATAAAAATTAAGAAGTCATTAAAATAGTTAAATAGTTTTCAGAAGACCTGCTTCTGAAATAAATCTAAAAATTAACTGACTCACTTCGCTTAGAGGTAGGACTTGACTTGGGGGACAGGGCTGGCGGGCAAATATGTATAAATAGCTAAGGTTTGTATGGTTAGGAAAAATAAAAATTATCTCCGAATTTGTCATTTGTTCCGTAACCGAAATACAAACCACGCTATTTACATAGGGTGACTTACCCCTTAGGAAGGGTGGAAAGTCCCCAGCCATACTGGCTTTGGCTTTACCCGGGGACTCAGAATCCGAGTGAGCAGCACTTCGAGAAAAAGAGTTCCTGCACCTCGCAAGTTCCTTGCTCCGCAAGGAGTGTGCGGCCTACATAAGCTTGTGTGTGGAGGGAAGAAGCGTGACTTGTCCTAGGCAGTCGACCTGAAGACCTTTAGATGGAATTCTGGACTAGGACTTTCCCAATACCACCTCGTCAGGGTATGGGGGATGCGACAGTATCATTTTAATACTAGGAACACAAGGAAGCATGGTTTACCTGCAGAGGTTTGAGGTCAGCTATGCAGAGAACCTAGGATGCTGCTTTCCCCAAGAGGGGAGGATGAAGAAAGAAGTAAGGGCCAGACATACCTCTTTCAATCATGCAGTCTGACACCGGGTAACAATGCCCCCAACCTTCTGCTACTTGTCCATTAAGGAGCCTGAGGTTAGACCAGCGGTTGTGTAGCCACCACAGGCCGATAGAAAAACGTATCGAGGCTCCTGTGGGTCACGTCCTGCAGGTAGTGGGCTGTGAAGGTCGTCCGACGCTTCCAGACTCCAGTTTGTAGCACCTGCGTCACAGAGTAGTCTTCTTGAAGACCAGAGACGTTGCGATGCCTCTGACGTTGTGTGCTCTAAGGCTACATGACAGAGGAGGGTCTGGATTCAGGGCGAGATGGATGGTCCTAGAATCCAGGATGCAAAGGTATTTTTGGTGACCCTCCTCTTCGTCCTTCCTGTGCTCCCAAACAGGGCTACACGAGAGGACGAACTGCAGCTGTTCTTTAAGATAACACCTCCGACTCCTTGCTGGGCATAGTAGGAGAAGGCCTGGGTCATCTGTTACAGAACGGAGACTCGAAATCCTGAAGGAGTCGAACCGAAGGTTTGGGACTCCAAGATCTTGAGTCTAGTAACCGACTCAGGAACGAACCCGAACGTTACCTCTCCCTATCTTCTTGAATGGGCGAAGTCGTACGAGAGATCATGAAGTACGCTGATACGCTTGGCCGAAGCCAGAGCGAGCCGGAGCACCATCTTCTAAGTCAGGTGCCTGTCAGATGACTAGCGTAATGGATCACAGGGAGAAGCCTTAAGATCCCTAAGAACCCAAGCCATGTTCCATGGAGAAGGTCTCACTTCCGACTAGGTGCAGGTAAGTTCGTAGCTTCGTATGAGAGAAGAAAGATCCAGCGAGGAGGAATTGTCTAACCTTAAGAGCCTGAAGGCCAGGCTTGAGGCTGAGCGATAGGCTTTACCGCCGAGAGCAAAAGGCGTAATTCCTCCCGCAGATGGACAATAACTCCGCTAACGCTGGAATAGTGGCATCGAGGGGAGAGATACCTCTCCCACGACACCAACCACAGAAGACTCTACACCTCGCCTGGTGGACCCTGCGGATGACTTCGCAGGTGTCAAGACATCCACTCCGTGACCTGTCGCGGAACGCCTCTCTCTGTGAGGAGATGCTGGATAGACTCCAGGCATGGAGCCGAAGCAGAGCTACGGCTTGTAGTAGATGTAGTGGTGTGGTTGCTTTAGCTCTTGTCATGGGGGAAGCTCTCTCGGGAGTTCCATCAAGGGATGCAGAAGGTTCGGAAAACCTCTATGCATGATGCCGTAGCGGAGCTATCAGTCATCGACAGGTTGACCGATAGTCTGGTCTTGTTGAGCCCCCCCTTCCCCTCAGACCCAACGGTGGCAAGGCGTAGACGTCGATGTTGTCCCACCGATGTGGGAAGATATCTCGGCAGGGTGCCTTGGGGTCCGGGGCTGGGGAGAAGCACAGCGAACAGGACCACAAGGTCCGAGCTTGCTGGCTACTGGGGGTTCCAAAGACCACTCGGTACTCACTATCTGCTAAGCTCTGTTTCGACTGTCGGAGAGCACATTCCTTGTCCGGAATGAAGCGAGCCGATAGTGGTATTGAGTGGACTTCAGCTAATCTCAGTATCTCTACTGTAGGATGGGAAGACTGTTATGAAAAAGTACCTCCAAGCTTGCTGAAATAAGCAACTACCGTGGTGTTGTCGCTCGCGGAGTGACTCGCCGGGGCCTGTTGGAACTGTTGACGGCCAGAATATGGCCTTCATCCCTAACCAATTGATGTGGAGGTACCCTTCTAGTTCTGGCCATAGGCTTGAGATCCTTTGGTTCAAAACGTGCCCCCCCCCCCTTCTTTGAAGCGTCCGAGGACAGCATCAAATGCGGAGGAGGGACGAGGAGATCCACTCTCTAGCAAAGGCTTCATAGGTCAACCACACCGCAGGATCCCTCGTTCGGCAGGTCCCATAGGACCAGAATGTCTGGGGAATCGTAGACTTGATTCCACCGGGACTTGAGTCGCCAAAGCCGGAGACTCATCCTGAAGCGAGTGTTTGGGACTAGAGGGGTCAGGGAAGAAGGTGACCTAGGAGGCGTAACCAGAAAAGGGCTGGAGACTCTCCTCGCCTGAGGAAAGGTTCTCCTACTCTCCTCCGCCTTGCTATCCTGTCATCTGAAGGGAAGGCTTAACGGAGATTGGAGACTAAAATTAAGCCTAGATATACCAGTTGTTGTGATGGAAACAGAGAAAACTTCTCGAGATTTACCATGATCCTTAGATCTTGGCAAAGTCCCAGAGGCTTGTCTCGGCGTCGAAGAAGGGTCGATACCGAAACTGCCCGGGTAGCCAGTCATCCAGAAAGCGAAGGAGGCGGATGCCGCTCCTGTGTGGACATGAGGGATCGGGATGAACTTCCTGGGGAAGGCCTGCGGCGCTGTGGAAAGATCGAAGCACCGCACCTTGAACTGGTATATCTGTTGCCTAGGCTGAATTCCAAGTACTTCCTGTAAAGACGGATGGATTGGGATCTGGAAGTACTTGTCTCTCGGATCCAGTATGCACGTGAAGTCTTGTGGTTTCCCTACAAGTCTGATCGAAACTGTTGTATCATACTGACCGAAGTTTGTACGACAAACTTGTTCAGGGCTAAGAGGACGATGGCGGGTCTCCAGCCTTCAGGCGCTTCTTACAAGAAAGAGTCGTTTGAAGAACCTTGGTTGGAGCCGCCGACAACCTTGGAGAGCATCCTTCTAGAGCATGGTCTCGCCCTCTGCCCGAGGGGCTAGCCCCTTTGCCGATCCCATGGCATAGGGACTCAGCGACACCGGATTCGCTGACAGGGGAGGTAGAGATGCTACAAAACGGGACATGAAATCCCTGGCTGATCATGGAGATCGTTCAGGAATCGGCCCCGAGTTGCTGCCACTTGAAGGTGCAAATCCAGGCATCCCCCCCCACTAGGGGATGCAGGTAGGGACTGCCAATCCTAGCGTTTGCGGCCTAGGCCACCCCCTCTAGGATTATTGCCTTCCCAGGAGGGCTCCTCGCCCTTCGTCCCCGACAGGAGGGGGTAAGCTGCATAGACACCTTGTCTAGCTGCCCGTGCCGGTTCTGATGTCCTAGGCTGAACGAGGCTGTTGAAGTCGAGGCGCTGGAGGCTTGTAGGGACTGGATATAAGCGCCTTGGAGGAGCGAATCGTGATACGATTCTCTCCACCTCTCAGTTGCTCGTTCCTTGTCCTTGGGCTGAAACAAACCCCTTCCAAGGATGGAAGAGAGTCTGGGTTGCCGATATCCACGGTAGGGACCTACGAGAGAAAACCTCTCGGTCACTGCATCTCAATGCTTCAACATCGAGTTTGTCCCCAAGTTCGACATGGTGTCGGGAAACGAAAGGTGCAAGTGTCCGAGAGGAGGAAAGTTCCATAACCTTCCCGTAGCTTCCTTGTATAAAACCTCGGGTCGCGACCGGATGGCCAGAGACTCAAGCTCGACGATCAGCCACGAGGTGGCCTGCCTGGCACCCTTTGCAGCTTCCTCCTGGTTCAAGATTCCCGAAGACGAAATTGTCACCTGCCCGGCGGAGAGTTTCTCGAGGGAAAAACCCCGGAAGGTCCGTTGCACGGAATGGTGGAGAAGAAGAGCTAAATCAGGCTACCCCATGATCTCGAAGTATTCCCGCTGTTGACGACTGACAGAGGCAGAGTCAGCAGCCACCGTAGGAGGGAAGGGAATCGGGCGATCCTGAGGAGAGGGATGATAGGGCCTGCCTGAAGAGGGAGAAGAATGTTACCCAGACTCTTCTGAAGATTCTTTGTGCTTTTGTACATGTCATGCTCTGCGCTTACGAGGTGAAGATCGTGACTATGATGATCTGAAAGTATGCGTTCCAGAAACACTCGCCAGGTTGCCCGTGTTGCTAAAACCCAACGGGAATCGCGGTCGAAATCGCCCTTGGCGCTCGCGCGATGGTACAATCGTTGGTTCGCACGCGGGCGAACATGTGTGCGTAAGTGAGCGATGGCGCGTTGGCGCGATTGGCGAGCGATGGCGCGTCGGCGAGTGATGGTGCGTAGCGACCGATCGCGTACAGGAGAGCCAACGCGTGGCCGCGTACGGCAATCTGAAGCGTGGGCACATTGGCGTGTTGAAAACGCTAGCGGGCAGGCGAAGAATCGCGCGCGATCGCTAGGAGATCGCCGGCACATAGGAGATCGATGGAGCGCGGCTGCGCGGCCAGAAGATATCAGCGAGGGGCAGAACCAGATGGTGAGGTTGCGCATAATAGCAAACGCTCGTGGGCAAGTATAGAAGACTTCTCGTGGGCGCACGGGCGCTCAGAGACTCGATCAAATCTAGAGCACAGTAGATCGTCGGCGAGGAGGTGAAAGAATCATCTCTTTCGCCTCCACCCACATCTGGAAGCTTGTGGAGTACGCTGGTGCGCCTTGGCACATCAGGAAAAGGGCGCGCAGATGTGCGCTGGCGAGAAGGCGAACGAGGGTGTAAAAAGAAGGAACAATCTCCTTGCCTGTGCCTAGATCCAAAGATCGTGGGCGCGAGGGCGAACGTTGGCGCGCATTGCGCACATTAGAAAAGGTAGCACAGATGTGTGCTGGCGCGCAGGTGATCGTGGGCGTACAGGAGACCGTTGGCGCCCAAGGCGCGTAGCAGGAAAGGGCGTCCAGAAGTGCGCTGGCAAGCTGAAGAGGGATGGCGCACAGAAGGTCTCCAAGGCGCAGGTGAGCGCTGGCGATCAGGAGATCTACGGCGAGACTCAGCTACAGGAGATCGCAGGAGAGAAGTCTGGAACACAGCAGGAGAGAAGTCTGGAACACAGCAGGAGAGCGCAAGAGCGCTACTGCGCGCGAGCGCGCAGGTTAAACCTGGCACTTAAGGGACTTACCCACAATGTGGAGTAAGCCCTTAGCCCCGAAGGGACCGGTGCTCGTAGGAAACGAGGTGCGTTGGCGCCCACAGCGCATCTGCGACCAGGAGGAGGTCTGGCAGGAGGATCCTCTGCGGGGAGGGTGAAGATGAAGACGACCACAGGCAGGAGCACCATCATCAGACCTCCGAAGAGGAGTCTCTGGAGTGAACTCCCCCAAGGGGGAGAAGCACTCGCAGGAGAGACCGTGGCATCAGCTGCCCCCGAAGGGGACTGAGCCTTCAGCAACAACAGCAGAAGGAGTCCTCCGAAGAGGAGTCTCTATGAGTGTCCTCTCTCGCGAACGTGAGAGGAAAACTTCGTAGAAGAGACTGAAGATGGAGCCCAAGGGCCGAAGGGTCAGCCAGTGACCTAGGAGCCAACATCCGAAGAGGCGCTCCTGCAGCTGCTCAGCCCCTTGAGCGTAGCTGCAGGTGGGACCGCTCAGCACCAAGAGCATAGTCACACAAAAACTATGGTCCGAGAAGTAACCGCTCAGCCCCTTGAGCAAGGTTACAGAAGCGGTCGCTCAGCACCAAGAGCAAAACCGCCAGAGGACCAGGAACATATCATAATTATTAAAGGTAAGAGAAGTTTCCCCCGAAAGGGAAAGAAACTCAAACCTGGGCAGGTAACCTCCCTCGGAATGGAAGTTACCCACCCAAGGAGGCGAACCTCTTGAGTGTTCTAAGATGAACTGAAGAGCTGTCGGGTGCCTCAGGAGAACTTCCAGGAAGAGACACGCCCCTGACGAAGTCCTATAGCGGAGGCAGCAACAGCCGACTCCCCGAGTCCCAACAAGACAGCTCTGCTTCGTTGTCACATTAGGGAAACGGAAAACAGATCGTTAACTGTGAAAATAAAAAGTAATTAGTTAACATTCATTCCCCCGGGAAGACTCCGAAGAGGAAACCCAAGGGAAAAGAACACAAGAATTACATAACAGGCAAGAGCCCCAACCCCACCTACACTCACGGGAAGGGGAAAGGGCGAGAATTGTAACCAAAAACTGAATTATAACAGTTATAAATATGCAATTCATTAAAGAATGTTCACTAAAAGTAAGAACGAAACACCCCGAAGGGAAACGTTAAAAAAAAAGCTGAAAAGTTAACAAATACAATTAGCTTTAATAATAAAAAAAATTAATTGAGATAAAAAGTACTGAGTAGCAACTCCAACAGCACGGAGGAGCTTTAGTAGTACAGTACGTAGAAAATGTAGTAAAAGGTGAACGACCTCCAGAGAGAGAGAGAGAGAGACCGTAGTCAACTACACTCTCGCTTTCCTACGCTGAACCCCACCTTCCCCGTAGGAAAAGAGGAGTAGCGGAGAACAGAATAATAAGTCCAGCGATGACGACTCCCCACGGCACCCGTGGAAGGAGGCGACCGAAGGACCAAGGAAGAGATCGCGGTCCATGAAATTACAACGTAGTGGCCTGACTGCCGGCGGCCACACGGTGATATCGTACACACACACACACACACACACAGCACGAACACTGAAAAGGAAACTTACTGATTTCTATACTCAAATATATACATAAACATAAAAATATGTTTACATATATATATGCGTAAAGAAAAGTAAGTAATTAAGTAAAGACAAAACAATAAATGGCTGCCATGCGAGGACGGGAACAGAGACATCCGTTCATCGTCCGAGCCAAAAGCGAAGTGAGTCAGGGGGGAGGGGTAGCTAGCTACCCCTCCCCTACCCCTGCTAACTAGCGCAGGGGTAGTTAACCCTCGTTAAAAATATAATGGCTCGCCATTTCAGCTACGCCGAAAGTAATACCCTATGTAAATAGCGTGGGTTGTATTTCGGTTACGGAACAATTAAGGGTTCGTACCTGATAAGGAAGCTGACTTCAATGATTCTCTGTCTCATTATGTCTGCTAGCCTTATGAGATCCAGCGATCCTCCCAGGGCCTGAAGATCTCGTAGGGACTGTCAAACCGGTGTATATACCTCATTATGACAGAAACTCCTCAAATAACCAGTTCCGGGGACTCTTCAAGGAACAAAATTGACCACCTGACTAAAATCAATGATTTTGGAAGACTGACAGTCTCCACAAACAACCATAAAAACAAATAAAAGTTCCAAGAGAAGAAAAGGTTAATGGGATTATGGGAACGTAGTGGTGGATCCTTCACCCACTACTGCACTCGCTATCACGAATGGTCCCAGAGTGTAGCAGTCCTCATAAAGAGTCTGGACACGATTAAAATAGTGTGAAGTAAACACAGATTTACTCCCCCAAAAGGTTGTGTCCATAATACCCCACCACAATCTATCCTGCTTGAAGGTCATTCAAGTTGTTATAGTACTAACCTCATGTGTCTTGACCTTAAAAACTTGAGGCCAGTCTCACTGTAATGTATATGAGCCTCTCTTATAAGAGTCTGATGAAGAATGGAAGGACATTCTTGACATCTGATAACGAGGGCTTCTTAATCGAGCACCAAAGAGCTTTTGACTTGCCTCGCAACTCTTTCATACTGCTGGGTAGAATTTCAGGGTTCTTACTGGACACAGGACTCTCTCCAACTCCTCGCCAACCATATCCGAAAAATTCGGAAACTCAAAAGCCTTAGGTCAAGGTTGAGAAAGGCGGTCATTCCTGGCGAGAAAGCCTAACTGCAATGAGCAGATAGCTACGTTATCTCGAAAGCAACGTTTTACTAAACGTATGAATTAACCGATTCTTTTAGATGTCACCAGACTAACAAAAAAAAATAGTTTTCATTGTGAGGTCCTTAAAATGAAGATGAAAGCAAGTGCTCAAGCTTGTCACTCATAAGGAACTTCAGGATTGAGTCCAGGATCCAAGCTGGTGAATCCTGGTTGTTTGATGTTTCAAACAAGTTGAGAAGTTCCTGTAGGACTTTATCAATCGAAAGGTCCAAGATACTGTGTCTGACAACAGTTGCTAACACACACCTGTATCCCTTGATGGAAGAGGATGAACAAATGAGCTTCCTTCGAAGGTAAAACAGGAAGTCAGCAATCTGAGTTGTAGAGATACTGGAAGAGAAAAACAGAGTTGACTCTGCACCATTCTCTAAAGCTTCCCACTTGGATTGATAAATCCTGATGGCAGAAGTTCTTATTGCACTTATAAAAGACTTAGCTGCCTCTTTCAAAAACGTCTAGATCCTGTGAGGTTTCAAAAGGCTGAAGGTAGCCAGAAGAAAAGCTTGGAGACTAGAAGGGTAACTTTCCAAGAGAGGTTGTTTGAGTAAAACTACTCTTAATGGAAGACTTCTAGGAGAGTCCACCATCCATTCCAGTATCTTTGTGAACCATCCTCTTGAGGGCCAAAAGAAGGCCACTAAAGTCACCTGATCCTTTCGTGGGCCACAAACTTTTGTGTCACCTTGTAAGGAAATAGAACAAGGAAAACGTACACATCCAGATTGGACCAGACTAATAGGAAAGCGTCTATGTGGACTGCTTCAAGATCTGGCACTGGAGAGCAGTAAGATTCTAGTCTCTTTGTCAAGTCACGAATAGGACGACTATACAAGAACGACACCAAAGTCGCCACAGATTCTTGCAGATTTCTCGATGGAGTGTCCATTCTCCAGCTGAGACTGTTCTTCCAGAAGTTCTCTTTTTTAAAGAACCTTGTTAGAAGGAATACATTCTTCTCCTTAGCCCAGATGAGAAGACTCCTCTCAGTCTCGAAAAGGAACCTCGTGTGGGTTCCGTCTTGCTTGGCAATGAAAGCCTATTCGGTGGTGTGATCGGCATAGACCTGCACCACTGTGTTCCAAACTGACCCTTCAAAGCTTTTTGAGAGCCAACTGGACTGTCAACAGTTCCTTGGGGTGATGAGGAAGCTCTTCTGATCCTCTGTCCAAAGTCCCGAAGCTTCCAACTATCTAGTGTTGGTCCCACCCCAAAACCGAGGTGAGGAGACACAACACAAGGTCTAAGATCCTCGGTTCAAAAGGGGTGACCTTCCGAAAGTTTGACTGGATCGAACCACCACTGAAGGCAACTTCTTATAGCATCCTAAAAGAGATGCATATCGACTCAAGACCTTCTCCTTGTCCAAAAATGATTGAGGTTGAAATGGAGAGAATAAAGATAACTCACATAAGGATCATAGCGTCTAGTTTCTGACTGGCCGGGAATCGAACCCTGGTCCAGGAAAACTAGGATGAACAGTGACATAACAATGGTCACCAAGAAAGAATCAGTCTTCCCAGGGAAAAAACCCCCTCCCCAAGAGGAGAGGTTTCCCAACACACTCATCCACTTCCTCGCAGAACACTTCTGTATCTTAGAAAGATTGCAGTTTCAAGAGGGCTTGCTCCGTTCTAAGAGGAGACGTAAAAGCCCGAAAAAACTTGACTCTGAATCACCATCCTTAAATAAAGTATTTTTTGTGATGGTGACAGAAGATCTAACGGAAGTATTTAAGGTCCTGACTCCTGGCGTCAAGGAAACCCAGATCACCGCCTATGTCGCCGCGTTGTACTAAGGCTAGACGCTCGAAAAAAAACTTTCATGATCAAAGAGATCGGAACTAAGGCGTCCTTGATCTCGACATTCGATTCGACTAGTGTCACCACGAAGTCCGAAGTTCTCATGTTCAATGTCATGCCTCCTTCAGGATCTCCGACGTCGAGCGTCCTGAAAGACGGGGCGCCGAGCGTCCTGAAAGGTTCAAAGTTATCTGAAAATCCTTCATGAAGATCGTAAGAAAGAGCTCTGATAAATCAATCGTCCAAATACAGGGAGGCTCTGATGTCTCTTGAGTGCAGTATTCTGCTACATTTAGCAAAAGTTTAAATGCAAAGCTTGCCTCTTAAACTCCTCTCTAGAACTGTGAGAGAGATCTATTGGAGCTAAAACTAAAGGAGGTTTTCCTATGAAAGAAAATTGTAATCCTCCTTCAGAAGATGTACTAACCAAAGGTCTGCTCCCCTCTTCTCCCAAGATTGCCAGAAGTTATGTAGTCTGGCTCTACTGCCTGAAGGCAAAAACAGTCAGACTCTGCTTCGCCTTGTGACCAGGCTGACATGAGACTTTAAATACTGTAGTTCATGATTTCGATGTCTTCATGGAGAACTTTGCCTTCTGAACGAAGGCATTGAGAGCAGTTACATCCAGGACCGGATAAAAGCCTCCCTCTCCCAAAAGAGAGACATTTGATGTTGCAAAGTCTGTTTGGCAGAGAGGTCTTATCAGAGTAACTAACAAAGGAGGTTTCACTAGGAAAAAGATTTCGCATCCATCCTAAAGGAATAGCACGAACCTCAAAGTTATCCTGCCCCATTGTCTGGATCCCTTAACCTGTTAAGCGTCCCCCCTAGACCAGGTTGCAGCTAACGTACCGTCACGCTTTTTTTGCCCTGATAATTTTTCAAAGTTAATATCATTTATTTATGCTTATAATTTGTATTTATAGTTAAAAGTAGGGATATTAATTAAATGGTGGAGTAAAAAAAACAATTAATACTACTATTATTTCATTTCATATGGCTACATAATACTGAATATTCTAATGGGTTCTTTTTATCTTCAATCGTAAATCTTACGCCTGGATAAGCAACAAAAGCAAAGGGACAACTCTCTCTCTCTCTCTCTCTCTCTCTCTCTCTCTCTCTCTCTCTCTCTCTCTCTCTCTCTCTCTCCGTAGTATGTGTGTGCCGGTGAGTGATTACACTTTTGCGACCCTATAAATATGGAGTTTTTATGATAAAACAAAGTTTTATGAATACTTACCTGGCAGTTATATATATATAGCTGAGTCTCCGACTTCGGCAGAATTTAATCGAAAATCGCGGCAATCGCCTTGTGGTGGTTGTGCGGTTAGGTGGTTAACAACCCTTACAGGGTGGTACTTGGAATCATTCCCGTTTTCTGTTCCTCAGATTATCTTTGCCCGACCTGTCTCCTGAGGGGAGGTGGGTGGGGTTTAAAATATATATATAACTGCCAGGTAAGTATTCATAAAGCTTTGTTTTATCATAAAAACTCCATTTTTATGAATAGTACTTACCTGGCAGTTATATATATATATATATAGCTGATTCACACATTTGGAGGAGGGAAACAGACAGAAAAACAACAAAAGAGTTGTAGGAGAACAAACACCTTGATTCCTTACCTGCTAAGGTAGCTGACTTCAAAGGTAACTGCCTCTAGAGTAGCTTTCCCTTAGGAGTGTTTATCCAGGAGTAAGCCTGCAATGCTGCAAAAAAACTCAATCGAGTCTGTCAAAGGGGTAGGACCAACAACTTGACTAGACTTCAGAAACTACCTTCCCATATAATAAAAACCTGCAACCTTACTAAAGCTAACCAACTAACCTTGCAGAAATAGATATAAACTATCTATCTGGACTGAGGGAACCGTACCACAAGACGAGGACCTCAGACAACCATAAAAAACACAAACCCATATACAAGTACATAAACTAAAGTTGAGTGGGGGTAGTAACTCCTTTGCCTAATACAGAAGCCGCAGCTATGTATGGGCCCAAGGTATAGCACTTGTCATAGTCCACTCTTACCTCTCTGAGGTAATGAAAAGCGAAGACAGAGTTGCTCCTCCAGAACGTTGCGTCCATGATCTGCTTAACTGACATATTTTTCCAGTATGCCAGCGAAGCAGCAATGGCCCTTACTTCGTGAGCCCGTACTTTTAACAGGGCGAAGTTTCCTTCCTCACAAAAGAGGTGGGCTTCCCTAATAGTTTCCCTCAGGAAAAAGGACAAAGCGTTCTTTGACAGGGGTTTTTGAGGATCCTTCACCGAACACCATAAGGAGTTGGAAGCACCCCTCACGCTCTTAGTGTGGGCCAAATAAGCCCTAACCGGGCAGAGGAGGCTTTCCTGTTCCTGACCCACTAGATTCGTGAGGTTAGGGACTTCAAAAGTCCTGGGCCAGGGTTTCGAAGGGTTCTCATTCTTGGCAAGAAAGTCGAACCTCAAGGCACAAACCGCTCCATTTAGGGTGAAGCCTACACGCTTCTCGAATGCTTGGACCTCGCTGATCCTCCTGGCAGTCGCTAGAGTCAAAAGGAAGAGGGTTTTCTTAGTCACATCTCGCAGAGAAGCTTGCGAGATAGGCTCAAACTTCCTGGAGCACAAAAACTTAGGCACCACATCCAGGTTCCAAGAAGGGGGTCTTAAGTGCACCTGCTTCGTTGTCTCAAAAGACCTAATGAGGTCCTGCAAGTCCTTATTCTGAGATAACTCTAAGCCTCTATGCCTAAAGACGGTTGAGAGCATGCTCCTGTATCCTTTAATGGTAGATACAGCCAGCTTAGCATCCTGCCTGAGGTACAAAAGAAAGTCTGCAATCTGGCTTAGAGAGGTAGAGGACGAGGAAACCTTGCGCCTCCTGCACCAAGCTCTAAAGGTCTCCCACTTTGACTGGTAGACTCTTTGTGAAGAGATCCTCCTTGCCCTGGCAATAGCTTTCGCCGCTTGTGCCGAAAAGCCTCGAGATCTAACGAGCTTCTCGACAGTCTGAAGGCAGTCAGATTGAGAGCGAGGGGGTTTTGGTGAAATCTCTCAAAGTGGGGTTGTCTGAGAAGATCTGGACTTGCCGGGTGTCTTCTTGGAAAGTCCATCAGCAACCCTATCACTTCAGTGAACCATTCCCTCGCAGGCCAAAATGAAGCCACTAGGATCATTCGTCCCGAATCGAGGAGAGTGAATTTCCTGACCACCAGATTGATGATCTTGAACGGGGAAAGGCATACATGTCCAGCCCCGTCCAATCCATCAAGAAGGCGTCCACTGCAACAGCTTCCTCGTCCGGGACTAGGGAGCAGTAGTTGGGGATCCTCTTGTTTAGACCGGAGGCGAAAAGGTCTATCACAGGTCTGCCCCACAGCTTCCAGAGGCTCCGACAGACATGCGGGTTGAGAGTCCACTCTGTGGGAAGGACTTGTCCCCTCCTGCTGAGCATGTCTGCCCTGATGTTTCTCTGCCCTTGAACAAACCTTGTCAACAGCTGGGTCTCGTTCTCGTTCGCCCAAAGGAGAAGCTCTCTCGCAGTTGAGAACAGAGAGAGGGAGTGAGTTCCCCCTTGCTTCCTTATGTACGCGAGAGCTGCGATGTTGTCGGAATTGACCTCCACAGTCTTTCCTGACACCGAGGTTTTGAAGGCCTTGAGCCCTAACAAAATGGCCATCAATTCCTTCCTGTTGATATGCCAACTGATCTGACTCCCTTCCCAAATACCTGAGACCTATTTGTTCCCTAGTGTTGCTCCCCAGCCTGACTCGAACGCGTCTGAGAATAACACTAGGTCGGGGTTCTTCTTGAACAAGGAGATCCCTTTTCCCAACAGAGCTGGGTCCAGCCACCACATCAAAAGATCCTTGATCTTTGTCGGAATGGGAAAAGAAAAAGTGTCCTGGATCTTTCTGTTCCAAACCTTTGCGAGGAAGTGTTGCAGAGGCCTTAGGTGCAGTCTCCCCAACAGGACAAACTGCTCCAGGGAGGATAGAGTTCCCAGCAGATTCATCCACTCCTTCGCTGAGCATTCCTGCTTCCTTAAAAAGTCTTTGACTTTGTCCAGGCACCTGGTCTGCCTCTCCTGGGAGGGAGAAGCCTGAAAAAGAACTGAATTCAGAACTATCCCCAAATAGAGAATAGTCTGATTCGGCTCGGTCTGAGACTTCCCCCAGTTGACGATGAGTCCCAGGTCCTGAGTCATCGTATACGTCTTCATTAGGTCGTCCAGACATTTTTCTTTCGACTGTGACCGGATCAGCCAGTCGTCTAGATAAAAGGATACCCTTATCCCCTCCTGGTGTAACCAGCCTGCCACATTCGCCATTAGTCTGGTGAAAACTTGGGGAGCTGTGCTGAGACCGAAGCAAAGTGCCCTGAATTAGAAGCACTTGCCCTGGAACATAAATCTCAGAAATCTCCTCGAAGACGGTTGAATGGGGACGTGAAAATAAGCGTCCTGCAGGTCGAGAGATACCATCCAGTCGCCTGGACGAACTGCAGCCAGCACTGACTGAGTCGTCTCCATGGAGAACTTAGTTTTCTCCACGAAGGCGTTCAGAGAGCTGACATCTAGGACTGGTCTCCATCCACCTGAGTTCTTGGGAACCAGAAACAGGCGATTGTAAAAGCCTGGGGAGGCGAGGTCTTGAACCGGCTCTATTGCTCCCTTGACCAACATCTGGTCGACTAGCTCCAGAAGAGCCTCTCGTTTCCCCGCGTCGGTGTACTGAGCCACTAAGGCTAGGGGAGTGTCTGAGAGAGGTGGTTTCTTTAAAAAGGGGATCTTGTAACCTTCCTTGACGACTGAGAGCGACCAGTTGTCCGCCCCTCTCCTTTTCCAAGACTGCCAAAAATGAGACAGTCTTGCCCCTACTGGTGTCTGGAGGACTTCCATCTCATTTTTTGGACCGGGGCCTACACGCACCTCTGCTGGTCCTTGGCCCTGACTCTTGTCTTCACCCCCTAAAATCCGCTCTCGAGGAGGTCCTGCCCCGAAAGGGCTGTTGAAACTTCTCTTCCTTCTTCAGAGGAGCAGAAGCAACAGGTAAGGTCTTCCTAGCAGACCGAGACAAAAGGTCCTGAGTAGCCTTCTGTGCCAGAGAAAGGGAGATATATGACCAGAGCTTCAGGAAAAAGATGACGTGAAAAAGGGGCGTAAAGCAGCTCCGACTTCTGGGCAACAGTCACAGATCTAGAGGTGAAGGAGCACAAAAGGACCCTCTTCTTTAAGACCCCTGCTGAGAAAAGGGAAGCCAATTCATTCGCTCCATCCCTTAGAGCTTTGTCCATGCAGGACATGATACTCGTCAGGTCCTTCGTGTCCTCCAGGAGTTCAGACTTCCTGGCCAGAGTCCCGAGAGACCAGTCCAGGAAGCTGAAAACCTCGAAAACCCTGAAAATTCCCTTGACGAGGTGATCAAGCTCCGACATGGACCACATCACCTTGGCAGAGTTTAAAGCATGCCTTCTTGCCGCGTCCACAAGAGCCGAGAAGTCACCTTGGGAGGAGGAAGGCACTCCTAACCCCAAAAGGTTCCCCTGTCTCATACCACATACCGGCCTTGGAAGCGAGCCGAGATGGTGGAAAAGAAAAGGTGGTCTTGACAGCTTGTCTCCGTTCCTTCATCCAATCATCCACCTTAGCGAGAGCTTTCCTGGCCGAAATTGAAAGTTTCATTTTGATGAAGGCCGAAGACTTAGTAGCCTTCTTCCTGGTAAATTGAGACTGAGGAGAACGAGGGGCCGAAGGTTGAAATTCCTCCCCATAAAGTTCCAAAAGAGAGCGAGAAAGAACCTTATAATCACTAGAAGAGTCGGCAGGTTTTTCTTCCTCTTCCGAAATATCTTCGAGGTCCTGCTCAAGGATAACAACCTGAAGAGTTGGGCTGCCAGCAGTCTGACACCGAGCGCCGCTAACATCCAGTCGGTATCGCGCGAAGCGGTATCGTCATGATGACGAGAAGCGGTATCGTCACGATGACGAGAAGCGGTATCGTCACGATGACGAGAAGCGGTATCGTCACGATGACGAGAAGCGGTATCGTCACGATGACGAGAAGCGGTATCGCCACGATGACGAGAAACGGAATCGTCCCGAAGATGCAGGCTGCCTTCGCCTTGAAAATGCAGACTGCATTCATCCTGTTTCCTAAGAAACGAGGCGGTAACATCCTGGCGTTTCGAATTAGAAACGGAATCGTCCTGGCGCCGAGAACGAGAGGCAGTATCGTCCTGGCGCCGAGAGAGGAGGGAAGGAAATTCCTGGCAGCGTGCCGATGAAGAGGGTGTGCGTTGTCGTATGGCCGACGAAGTGCGCAGAGGTTTCTTGGGAGAGATACTAAGTTCTCTCTTAGAAGAAGATCTCTTAACAGGCAAAGAGACGTCCTTACGTCTGACGGACTGAGAAGGGTGGCTGAAAGCTTGAACTAACGATGAAAGTTGTTTCTGCATAACAACCATGAAAGCTTTAGCAACCTCCGCTGGCTCTCGCGGTGCTGAAGACGGCAGTTGTCGTACGGCTTGACTGGGAGCGCTGGCAGAAGAAGCAGGGAGTTTAGCAGGATTAACTGGGCTAAGGACTCTTTGTTTCGCCCTCTTAACAGGAACAACATCGAAATCGTCTTCCGAAGGATCAGGATCTCGGCTACTCGAACCGGGAGAGGGAGAGCGAAACTGCACATCCCGGTTCCACCCTCTCTTCATTGGTCTTGATTCGTAACGCCAATTACGTCTGGGAGAACGATCAGGCGAAGACACAAACGTATCCGACACGCCTTTTCTACGGCGGTCAAGAGCAGCCTGGGAGATCGCAACAGGACTGTCTGAGGCGACGACTGACCGAGGATAATCACCTCTCACCCCCTTTCGGCTTTTGACGTACCTTCTCCCTTGGTCCTGGGAGCTTGGTAGAGGTCTAGACCTAGGGGTATGACAGATTCGATCAGTCGCCACCTCCACTGCACTTTCACAAGCACTAATTTCACTTACACCCTTACCTTTAAAGGCCTCCAATTGTGCTTTAATGGCCACTAATTCAGCAGCTAATTTAGCATACCTAGGGTCATCCGTAGGCACAGATCCTGTAGAAGGGGCAGGAGTTACTTCATTCGGGGAAGGAATAACTTCCAAAGAGGTTACAATTAAAGGGTCAATAGATAAATCTAAGCTAGGCTCACTAGCAGACTTTGACTTTGATTTAGCTCTCCTAACTCTATCAACCTCAAGTTTGCGCACATAGCGCTTCATAGCTAACCAATTATATCATTTAAAACCTCGCATTCCTTGCACCTATTATCTAGAGCACATTCAAACCCCCTGCAACCCATACAGATAGTGTGAGGGTCAACCGACACTTTCGGCAACCTCACCTTGCAAAAATCATTCGCACAAATACGAAAATAAATTTTTTCACTCATGATAAGAAAGGAAAAAAGACAAAAAACAAAAAACAAACAAGATTGCCAAATCCCAACACAGTGTACTTCACCAAAAACGAAGTCCAAAAAGGCGATGAAGGGAAAGCGATCCGAAAAAACTCTAAATGGCGGACCAACGATGTTGTCGATCCGGCCGGCAGAAATAATCTGAGGAACAGAAAATGGGAATGATTCCAAGTACCACCCTGTAAGGGTTGTTAACCATCTAACCACACAACCACCACCAGGCGGTTGCCGCGATTTTCGATTAAATTCTGCCGAAGTCGGAGACTCAGCTATATATATATAACTGCCAGGTAAGTACTATTCATAAAAGCGTTCGTTTCTTCAAGTGATCAGAGATAAACGTAAACACAACAATGGTCGTCATTTCTTATTGTGCTTTTTGGTGTGTTTAGGAAACGTATGATATGAAAATCACCTTTATTTTGATAATTCAG
Organism: Palaemon carinicauda; assembly: GCF_036898095.1. Lineage (NCBI taxonomy): Eukaryota > Metazoa > Arthropoda > Malacostraca > Decapoda > Palaemonidae > Palaemon > Palaemon carinicauda. The sequence continues at coordinate 93,710,401 of NC_090736.1, forward strand.
GATTTTCAATGATACAACAAAAGCTACTCTATACAGTGATGGTTTTGCTATTCACCAGTTGTCTTACACAATAGATATGACAAACATTAAAATTTGACTGTATTTTGGGTCGTGTTAAAACGGGAAATATACGGTGTTTACACCCGTCCTGGTTATAATTTTAACCCTTTTTTCAAGTTATTAGAACTTTAAGGTATATTAAATGTTTGGTTTATTTACAAGAACAATTTGATATTATAGAAGAATACAGTATAGTACATAGAAAGTATTGGAAATGGGTGGTGAACACGTTTGAATAGGCAAGTTGCTGGTTGCCATGGCCCCAATGGAATTAGTTCTATTTGTTGTGTGTTTCGAAATATGCGATTTTCCATTTATACGAGGTCATTGATTGACCAAATTCTCGCATAATTCGGGACCCTACTGTATATGTAACTACCAGGGAAGATGACAAATTCGGAGATAATTTGTATTTTTCCTAACCATACAAACCTTAGCTATTTACATTGGGTTTACTTTCGGCGTAGCTGAAATTGACGAGCCAATAGATTTTAACGAGGGTTAACTATCCCCACGCTAGTTAGCGGGGGTAGGGGAAGGGGTAGCTTGCTACCCTTCCCCCCCACACACCGGTGAGTTGTCTCACTTCACTTAGAGGTAGGACTTGTCTTGGGGGACAGGGCTGGCGGGCAAATATGTATAAATAGCTAAGGTTTGTATGGTTAGGAAAAATACGAATTTGTCATTTGTTCCGTAACCGAAATATAAACCACGCTATTTACATTGGGTGACTTACCCCTTAGAAAGGTTGGAAAGTCCCCAGCCTTACTGGCTTTGGCTTTACCCGGGGACTCAGACTCCGAGTGAGCAGCACTCGAGAGAAGGAGTCCCTGCGCCTCACAAGTACGTGTGGCCTACGTAAGTTGTGTGTGGAGGAATAGAGAGTAACTCGTCCTAGGAAGTTGACCTTGAGTCCTTTAGATAGGAATCTAGGCTAGGACGTTCCCAATACCACCTCGTCAGGGTATGGGGGACACGACAGTATTAAACTTAATACTAGGAACACAAGGGAGCATGGTTTACCTGCAGAGGTTGAGGTCAGCTATGCGGAGACCAGGATGCTGCTTTCCCCAAGAGAGGGGAGGATGAAGAAAGAAGTAAGGGCCAGACATACTCTTTCATTCACGCAGACTAAAACCGGGTAACAACCCCCTCAACCTTCTGCTACTTGTCCATCAAGGAGCCTGAGGTTAGACCAGCTGTTGTGCAGCCACCACAGGGCCGATAGAAAAGGTATCGAGGCTCCTGTGGGTCACGTCCTGCAGGTAGTGGGCTGTGAAGGTCGTTTGATGCTTCCAGACCACAGCTTGAAGCACCTGCGTCACAGAGAAGTTTCTCTTGAAGGCCTGGGACGTAGCAATGCCCCTGACGTCGTGTGCCCTAGGGCGACGTGACGGAGGAGGGTCAGGATTCAAGGCGTGGTGGATGACCCTTCGAATCCAAGCCGAGATGGTGTTCTTGGTGACCCTCCTCTTCGTCCTGCCTGTGCTAACAAACAACGCTTGCACGCGGGGACGAACTGCAGCTGTCCTCTTAAAGTAACGCCTCAGACTCCTCACAGGGCATAATAGCAGATGGTCTGGGTCGCTTGCTACAGAACAGAGACTCGTGACCCTAAAAGAGTCGAACCGTGGGTCCGGCACTCCAGGGTTCTGAGTCTTGGCAACAAACTCAGGGACGAACCTGAACGTTACCTCCCCCATCCCCTTGAATGGGCGATGTCGTACGAGAGACCATGAAGTTCACTAACTCGTTTGGCAGAGGCTAATGCGAGTAGGAAAGCCGTCTTCCAAGTCAGGTGGCGATCAGAGGCCTGGCGTAATGGTTCGAAGGGAGGTCTCTTAAGAGCCCTGAGAACCCGAACCACGTTTCATGGAGGAGGTCTCACTTCCGACTGAAGGCAGGTAAGCTCATAGCTACGTATGAGTAGAGAGAGTTCTAGCGAGGAAGAAATGCCCACTCCTTTCAGCCTAAAAGCCAGGCTTAAGGCTGAGCGATAGCCTTTCACCGCCGAGACCGAAAGGCGCATTTCCTCCCGCAAATAAACGAGAAACTCCACTATTGCTGGAATAGTGGCATCGAGTGGAGAGATACCCCTCCCACGACACCAACCACAGAAGACTCTCCACTTCGCCTGGTAGACTCCCGCAGAGGATTTTCGCAGGTGACGAGACATTCTCTCCGCAACCTGTTGCGAAAAGCCTCTCTCCGTGAGGAGACGCTGGATAGTCTCCAGGCGTGAAGCCGAAGCGAGGCTACGGCTTTGTGGAAGATGTTGCAATGTGGCTGTCTGAGTAGCTCGTGTCGTGGGGGAAGCTCTCTCGGAAGCTCCGTCAGGAGCTGCAGAAGGTCCGGGAACCACTCTGCGTGATGCCATAGCGGAGCTATCAGAGTCATAGAGAAGTTGACCGATAGTCTGGTCCTGTTGAGCACCCTTCTCATCAGACAGAACGGTGGGAAGGCGTACACGTCGATGTTGTCCCACCGTTGTTGGAAAGCATCTTGCCAGAGAGCCTTGGGGTCCGGGACTGGGGAGCAGTACAGGGGCAGCTTGAAATTCAAGGCTGTCGCGAACAGATCCACCATCGGGGAACCCCACAAAGTCAGGACTTTGTTGGCTATCTGAGGATCCAAAGACCACTCGGTACTCACTATCTGCGAAGCCCTGCTCAGACTGTCGGCGAGCAGATTCCTCTTGCCAGGAATGAAGCGAGCTGATAGTGCTATCGAGTGGACTTCGGTCCACCTCAGAATCTCTACTGCAAGATGCGATAGCTGATGTGAAAAAGTACCTCCTTGCTTGTTGATATAAGCCACTACCGTGGTGTTGTCGCTCATCACCACCACGGAGTGGCCCGCCAGGGTCCGTTGGAACTGTTGAAGAGCCAGGAATACGGCCTTCATCTCTAGCAGGTTGATGTGAAGGTACTTTTCTGATTCTGACCAAAGGCCTGAGGCCCTCTGGTTCAGAATGTGGGCCCCCCCATCCTTCTTTTGACGCGTACGAAAACAGCGTCAATTCCGGGGGAAGGACGAGAAGATCCACTCCCTTTCGCAGGTTCTCGTCGATCAGCCACCACCGCAGGTCCGTCTGTTCCGAGGGTCCTATCGGGACCAGAAAGTCCGGGGAATCGGATCATTGACTCCACCGGGACTTGAGCCGCCATTGCAGGGATCTCATCCTGAGACAGCCTTTCGGGACCAGACGGGCCAGGGGGCCAGGGAGGCTAGGTGACCTAAAAGACGCAACCACGATTGGGCTGGAAGCTCTTCCCAACTGAGGAAGGGTTCTGCCACCCTCCTCAGCCTTGCTATCCTGTCGTCTGATGGAAAGGCTTTGTGGAGATTGGTGTCTAATAACATGCCTAGATAAACCAGTCGTTGGGACGGCTGCAGAGAGGACTTCGAGATTTACCACGATCCCCAGATCTTGGCAAAGTCCCAAGAGCCTGTCTCGGTGTCGAAGAAGGGTCGACTCCGAGTCTGCTGGGATCAGCCAGTCGTCCAGATATCGGAGGAGACGGATGCCGTTCCTGTGCGCCCAAGACGAAATCAGGGTAAACACTCTGGTGAACACCTGAGGTGCTGTGGAGAGACCGAAGCACAGCACCTTGAACTGGTAGGTCTTGCTGTCTAGGCTGAATCTCAAGTACTTCCTGGAAGACGGATGGATAGGGATCTGGAAGTACGAGTCCTTCAGATCCAGTGTGCACATGAAGTCTTGTGGTCTCACCGCAAGTCTGACCGTGTCCGTTGTCTCCATGCTGAACGGAGTTTGCTTGACAAACTTGTTCAGAGCTGAGAGGTCGATGACAGGTCTCCAGCCTCCAGACCTTCTTTACAAGAAAGAGTCGACTGAAGAAGCCTGGGGACCCGTCGACGACCTCCTGGAGAGCATCCTTCTTGAGCATGGTCTCGACTTCTGCCCGAAGGGCTAGCCCCTTTGCCGATCCCATGGCATAGGAGCTCAACGACACTGGATTCGCTGTCAGGGGAGGTTGAGATGTCGTGAATGGGACGCGATAACCTTGGCCGATCACGGAGACCGTCCAAGAATCGGCCCCATGTTGCTGCCACCTGTGCACGCAACTCTGTAGGCATCCCCCCCCAGGTGGACACGCGGGGGGACTGCCACTCCTAGCGTTTACGGCCGCGGCCGCTCCCTCTAGGAGTCTTGCCTCCCCTGGAGGACTTACCGCCCCTCTTGTCCTTGACAGGAAAGGGCTGGGGCTTAGACACCACTTTCTTAGCTGCCGGCGCCTGCTTCGGTGTCCTGCGAGGGTGCTGCTGATGTTGCTGCGGAACTGGAAGCTTGTAGGGCCGAGATGCGAGGGCCCTTTGGAGGAGCGAGTCTTGGCTAGACTTCCTCCACCTCTCAGCTGTGCATTCCATATCCTGGGGCTCAAACAAACTTCCCCCAAGGATGGAGGAGTGTCTGAGCCTGCAGACATCCACGGCGGGGACCTTCGGGTGGATCTTCTCGGTCACCGCATCACGACGCTTCAGCACCGAGTTGGCCCACAGGTTGGTAACCTGGTGTGCCAAATACTCGATGGAGCGAGTGCCCGAGAGGAGGAAGGTCTCCAGGGCCTTCCTATTGCTCTCCTTAGACAGATCCTCAGAGCGCAATAGGATGCCAAGAGAATCCAGCCACGAAGTAGCCTGCATGGCGCACTTCGCAACCTTCTCCTGGCTCGGGATCTCCGACGCCGAGAATGTCACCTGCCGGGCGGAGAGCTTCTCAAGTGGAACTCCCATAGTGAGCATTTCCACGGAATGGTGGAGGGGAAGAGCGAGGCTAGACTCCCCCATGATCTCAAAATACCTCCTCTGCTGTAAACGAGGAGGTGGGAGGAGTCTGTTCCCGGCAGAGGAACGACTGGATGAGGCGAGGTCTGCGAGCTGAGTGTTGACCCTGTCTCTGGCACTCTTCACCCCCTGGGACCAGGGCAGGGCCGCGCTGGCCTTTGGGGGCTTCTGAGTTCCATAGACCTGATCCAGGACCGTGTCCTTGCCTTCACGAGGGGCGATCTCCGGGTCCTAGAACCTGTTGAGCTGCCTCATCAGGCTCAAGACCTGCCAGAAGGCATGCTCAGACTCGTGCTGCTCTCCTCCCTGCGGACTGGCAGCTAAGTCTCCTGTCCCCGGAAGCTCTTCCTGGGGAGACACGTGGACGTTCTCCCTGGGTTTGGCTGGTTCCTGACGAATTCGGAATCGTCTTGGAGTCCTTGGGTTCCCTCCTGGGCGGGATACAAGACTCCAGCAAAGAGGTCTGGAAGGTACCTTCCACGCTAGTCGGTTCCCTTCCACGAGGAGGAAACTCCCCCCTTGGTGCCGAGGGAAAGACCGCCGCCTCGCTGGATTCTCCTGAGGATGGAAAAGCCTCGTCCATAGGAGAAGGAGAAAACGACTGCGAAGGGGATGGAGCCTTCCTGGCGGACCTCTTAGGAACCAACTTCTCCCTGGGAGAAGTCACCACGAAGTCCACTCCTCTCCTTCTCTTCAGCGGGGGCGAGTCTGTCCTTGGCTTGAGTCCCAGATCGGCGAGTGCCGGCTTCATAGTCTTCACTACCGCTCTCATCAGAGGACCAAACCAGGACTGACGAGATACGGACGCAGTGTCCGTAATTCCCGCTTGAGGGAAGGGGATCTGACCCTTCAGAGTGGACGCAACTGGGCCTACCTGCAAAAAAGAAGGGGAAGAAAGTTGCCTTGACCTCTCCGACGATTCTTCCTTGTCCTGCGAGAGAGACCTGCGCTTGCGCGGAGGTGATCCTGACTGCGACCTGGAAACACGCGTCCCTGCTGCCGCCACGAGCTGCGGAACCCGACGAGAACAGGGGTCGCGCAGGTGCAGGGGAGGTTACAATGGATCGCGCGCGAGGGGCTACTGGAGTGCGGGCGCGTAGCCGCGCGGAGATAAACGAGCGCGGAAACGATGGGCGCGCGTGGGCGAAGGAACGCTCGGGCGCACAGGAGATCGCTGAAAGCCAGGAGAAAGGCAAGGCCCAGGAGAACGATGGTGTCCTGGAGACCTGTGACGCGTGGGCGAGCGATGGCGAGTCGGCGAACGATAGCGCGTCGGTAAACGCTGGCGCTGGAGAGCGATGGTGCGTAGAACACGCAGGCGAACGACCGCGCGTGGGCGAGCTGGTCGCAGGAGACCTATGTCTATCCAGATCCAAGTGGCGCCGACGCGTAGGAGAGCGCTTGCACGCAGGCGATAGATCGCGCGGGCGCTCAGGAGATCACCGAGGCTCAGGGGAGCGCTGACGCGCAGGAGATCGCTGACGTGCTGGAGATCGCTGACGCGTTGGAGATCGCTGACGCGCTGGAGATTGCTGGCGCGCAGGAAGACGACGCGTAGACTGCTGCGCAGGAACAGGTGGCGTGACGCGCAAAGGCGAACGCTCGCGAACGGGCTCAGGAACAGAAGGCGCGCAGGAACTCTGGATGTGCACGCAGGAGACCGTGTGCGCTGCTGCGCAGGTGAAGGATGACGAGCAGGAACGCGTGGGCGAGGAGGAGTTACATCCTTGCCCGCGTCCAGATCCGGAGTTCTAGGGCGCGTGGGCGAGCGAGGGCACGCAAGGCGCGTGTCAGGAACTGGATGCGCAGGTGCGCGCTGACGAGCAGGAGATCTTGTGCGCTCAGGTGACCGATGGCGCACTGGGCGCGCAACAGGAACAGGAGGTTGTCCACAGGAGAGCGCTGGCGAGCAGGAGAACGCTGGCGATCAGGAGAGCGCTGGCGAGGTGAGTCAGGAGACGGCAAGGATGGAGAGCGCTTACGTGCTACTACGCGTGAACGCACAGGGGAACCCTGACACGCAAGGGAAGCCCCCACACCGTGGGAGACACCCCCTTGCCCCGAAGGGACCAATGCCCGTCGGCTGACGAGTTCAGAAGTCTGCTGGCCATCTGCGCAGGAGGTGGAAGGTCTGGCAGGCGTAGGAGATCGCGAACGATCACCGGAGAGGTCTAAGGACGTGGCTGCTACAGTTTGCTCCCGGCGAGGAGGATCCTCATCAAAGGACGGAGGAGGAGACGACTCGAAGAGGCGCCTCTTGACTCCCTTATAGGGAGACGGGAGGCCCCTACGACGAAGAGGACGACGAGTCTTATGGCGAAGGCGGCCACGAGGGAGGTCATCAGGATCGTCGGTCCTTCGAAGAGGAGTCTTAGTCAGAGCGCTCCCCCGAGGGGGAGACGTAGCCGCAGGAGAGACCGTGGGACCCACCTTCCCCTTCGAAGGATGTTCGGAAGGGGGAGGAGAGCCTTCAGCAACGTCCGCAACATCAGGAGCCGCAGAGGTTTGACCAGACCCGTCATAAGCCTCTGCCACCACCACGTCGACAATAGACAGAGGATCTACCACTGCTATCACCGGCGACTGTTTGACAGCGGCCCCCAACTGGATAAGGTCAAACAGGGCTTCCTTGGAGGGCAGGCCCTTAAGCCCCAAGGAAGCCCAAAGCTGAAAAAGATCATCGTTAGACACAGAGTTATCAACGTTATCAAAATCCTCCCCCGGGGGAGGAGGGGGAGCCGCCCCGCTATGGGAGGCGACGCCCTCTCCCGCACCCCGAGATCGGGAAACAGAACAAGGGTCTGCGCTACCACTCGGAGGCCTCTCACGAGAGGCCGGCCGAGTGGGAGCTTCGGAGGAGGTTTGGGCGGCGGAAGAAGAGTCCCTGGAGCCTTCCTCCTTCAAGGCAACCCCTGAAGGAGAACGGACTTCTTCTTACGCCGGCGGGCAAACCTCTCCCACTGGGGGGCAGACCACTCCCTACACGTTATTATTATTATTATTATTACTATCCAAGCTACAACCCTAATTGGAAAAGCAAGATACTATAAGCCCAGGGGCTCCAATGGGAAAAATAGCCCAGTGAGGAAAGGAAATAAGGAAATAAATAACTGAAGAGAACAAATTAACAATAAATCATTCTAAAAAAAGTAATGTCAAAAGAGATATGTCCTTGCGTGCCCTCGCTCGCGCCCTAGAACTCCGGATCTGGACGCGGGCAAGGATGTAACTCCTCCTCGCCCACGCGTTCCTGCTCGTCATCCTTCACCTGCGCAGCAGCGCACACGGTCTCCTGCGTGCACTTCCAGAGTTATATATGATATGTCATATATATGTCATATATACTTCCCTGTCACACCGTTGGCCTCGACACTGCGGGCAAAGGGGGTGAGGATCGGTATCCACCGCCGACATGAAGGTAGCGCAGGGGCGGCCGGCGATTCCAGGGAACTTGCGCATGATGATAACTAAAGGGCGAGGCCAACTTCCAAGCACACAGCTGAGGAAAAGCAAAGAAAAAAATTAAGGCTGTCAACGAGGACGATAGACAGACACGTCTGCACATCGTCCGAGCCAAAAGTGAAGTGAGACAACTCACCGGTGTGTGGGGGGGAGGGGTAGCAAGCTACCCCTTCCCCTACCCCCGCTAACTGGCGCGGGGGTAGTTAACCCTCGTTAAAATCTATTGGCTCGTCAATTTCAGTTACGCCGAAAGTAAACCCAATGTAAATAGCGTGGTTTGTATTTCGGTTACGGAACAATTACATATTTAAAAGCACAAATTACTTTCTAATTTGTCATTTGTTCCATCACTAATAAAAACCAATGCTATTTATAGGAGGATGACTTACTCCTTAGGAGAGTGGAAGTCTGTGCCAACTGGCTTTTTGGCCTTGACTCGGGGTTTTCCATTTTATGTGCTCTGCACGTAAATGGTGGAAACCCTACACCTCACTAAAACAGTGCAATGCACGATCCGCAACCCACGCAAGCTGTGTGCTCGTGATACTAGCAATGTGACTGTTTAGATAAGAGTTCTTCCGAGTCATAGGATCTTCAGAGGGTTCCTAAGACATTACCCAATAACCCCCTCATTTAGGGTATGCGGACGCAACAAATATTAAATCAATACCAGGTTACACGAGGGGAAATGGTTTACCTGCAAAAGGTGAGGCCAGCTTTGCAGAGGGCCCTGAGTGCTGATTTCTCAGGAGAGGGGAAGATGAAGAAAAGAAAGAGCCAGTCATTCTTAACCATTCATCCCCGACTAATCCCAGGTAACCTTTGCCTTTAACCCTCTGCTACTTGTCCATCAAGAAGCTTGCAGTGTCTAAACCACTTGTTTTGCAGCCACCACAGGACCAATGGAAAATGTTTCCGTGTTCCTGAGGGTCACATTTTGCAAGCAGTGGGCGGTGAAGGTCATCTAATACTTCGACACACCCACTTGTAATACCTGCGCCACAGAGTAGTTTCTTTTGAACGACAGGGATGTTGCAATACCCCTGACATCATGAGATCTGGGTTGTTGTGTTGGAGGAAGATCAGTATTCAGAGCTAGGTCAATGACCCTGCGAATCCAAGCAGAGATGGTGTTCTTCGGGATCCTCCTCTTGACCTTCTCCATGCTGACAAAGAGTGCAGACACTTGGGTGCGAGCTGCTGATGTTCTTTTGAGGTCATACCTCAAACTCCTTACTGGATAAAGGATTACAGTACGAAAACTCCCAATCCGGAAGGGCCCAAATCTAGCATCTGCTACTCTCGGATTTTGAGTTAGCAATAAACTAAAGGATGAAGCTGTGAATTACCTATCCCAATCCCCTTGAATGGGGGATGTCATAAGAAAGACCACGCAGTTCACTAACTCTTTTGGCTGAAGCCAAGGCGAGCAGGAACACCGTCTTCAAAGTGAGGTGGCGATCTGTTGCTTGGCGTAATGGTTCGTAGGAAGCACCTTCAGGGACTGAAGATCCTGAACCACATTCCAAAGAAGAGGTCTAACTCCTGACTGGGGACAGGTAAGCTCGTAACTTCGTATGAGGAGAGAAAGTTACAACAAACAAGAAATATAGACTCCTTTCAGTTTAAAGGCAAGGCACAAGGCTAAGCAGTAACCTTTCACTGCCAAAACCAAGAGAAGCTTTTCCTCCTGAAGGTTCACAAGGAACTTGCTCTATTATTGGAATAGTGGCGACAGTCCACTTAGCCTGGTAGACTGAGGCTGAAGATCATTGAAGGTATCCAGCCATCCGTTTCGCAACTTGCTACGAAAATCCTTTCCGAGTGAGTCTACAGGCGTGAAGTCGTGGCAAAGCTATGGCTTTGGGGAATATGTTCGCATGTGGCTGTTTGAGTAGATCATATTGTGGAGGGAATTCTCTCGGAAACTCTATCAGGAGCTGCAGAAGGTCTGGGGACCACTCTGTGTGATACCATAGCGGAGCTATGATGGTCATCAAGGGATTATTGGATGCTCTGGTCTTGATGAGTACTCTTCTCATCAGACAGAACAGGGGAAAGGCAATGATGTCGATGTTGTCCCACCATTGTTGGAATGCATTTGCCAGGGAGCCTGGGGATCGGGGACTGGGGAGCAGTAAAGTGGCAGCCTGAAATTCAGGCTGCCACTGGGAGGCAGACCACTCCCTACACATTGCGCAGGGCAAACCCTGCTCGCAAACATGCCCTTGGCACATAGGACACAGAGAGTGCAGGTTGGTCTCTAACGACGACATGGTCCCGCATGCAGCACCCTCTGGCACTGGACACATTCGCATGGTGAAGGCGATCGCAGAAGAAGACACACACACCTGCAAAGAGAAGGTAAAAAATTAAAAAGTCCAACGACAGTCAGGAGGAGAGAGGACATGTCCAATCTCAACTAAGCCAAAAGAAAAATTGGCGTCTCTCACCGCTGTGAGAGTATATAAAGAGTTAATTGGGTATCCCCAAGCCGACCCGCTAAGCGGTTATGCAGGCTTACCACCTCGCAATTAAAGTTTAATGGCTACCTCCAGCTGCCACTGAAAGGATATTGACATAAATAACAGAAGGTTTGTTAGTATGGGAACAAACCACATTTTCTATGCATTCAGAACGAATGCCAAACTAAAGCTCCAATGTTTCAAGACGATAACTGGTTTTTTATATGACGATGACTGGTTTTTTATATGACGATGACTGGAAAAAACAACGAAATTTATAAAAGTTGATATGAGGGGGGGTCACAGGGGGGCATAGCCCTACCCAATAGGTAAGTAAGTAAGGATACAGCTCCTTGATTAGGTTAGGTGAGGAACCTTAGGTTAGGTGGCATTCTAGTGTTTGTTTCCCTTTTAAAATGGGGCTTTTCAATCATAACTTAAAATTTTACACCAGGTCTGTCCCCACAACTACTAAGGCTTCTAATATCATAAAATAATAGGAGGTAAATGTGTAGATGATCGGGGTTGCCAGGCCTGCTGCTCACATAGAAAACGAAAATCCTTCCTATTGTCGTCACCCATATCTTATCGTATCTAAGAGTATGTAGGATAATGAACTTACGCTAATTATTAACTTACTGGTCATCGCTCTGCCGTGGCTAGTTACGCTCGCAATTAAACATCTTCTCTCGCTCCTCTGTTCTGGCAAACAGTACATATTGCGCTACGTGTCTAGCCAAGTGGGCGAGTATCTTGGCAGATGAAAAATCGATGACCCGACTACCTTCTCACTACCCAAATAAGACTCGTATATGGTGTATCTTAAGGTCTTTCAAATACTATTGATGACAATACTTAGCAACCCATAGCTTTCAGTTATGGTAGTTGACACGCCAAAACATGAACTAAATAAAAGTACTTCAAATCGTGTTTTGCCATATTGTGTACAATAGTATAGAAATGTCATTTCAATGTCCCCAATCAAACCTTGATGTAAACTGAAAATTTACCATATAGTCAAATAACACAATTGCCAAATGATGTTTAATCTAGTCTATGTTAATCGACAGTCAGTTATGTTGAATTAACTTACGGAGGGTAAACTCTATGGTAAGGTACTTTAGTCTGTGCAAAGCGCCCACAGTATCCACCAATCAATTTTATGTATTAGAAGACTTACCTAGTAGCACGAACCCTCTCATCTAATTGATCTAAACACGGTTTCAACAGCCCTACAATTCCGTCAACTAATGCATCTCGTGTAGGTGAAACTAGATCATCAGTTCTGTCGTCGACACTGGTACAAGTGCTCTCCGAATCCGCCATCTTTGTTTACATTTGCGCACGATGGTTTCGTTCGCTGTAAATTATTCTTGACCTTTGGCCCGTTATTTTCTCTGCAATTCAGTCATTTTGATAGTTTATTAGGATATTCTAATAGATTTTTAAATGGAAATACATGACATAATTCATTTTCAATTTTAATAAAATTTAAGATTTCGGCATCTTTGTTTACATTTACGTTGTATGGTTTCGTTCTCTGTAACTTTTAATGCAATTTAGAAGTTTTGGTAAATAATTAAGCTATAATAATAAAGTGAATAGGATGAACCCAATCTTTTTTTTTAATTTTAATGAAACTAAAATTAATTGAATAAGTTTAAAAAAACTTGCGTAACATAGTTTCGTTCTCTGTAAATAATTTATCCTTTTAGTCACTGATACGGTACCTAATAGTTAATTCGGATATATCATTTAAAGATAGAAATTATTTGCCATATTTGGAACATGTTAAAAGTTGTTAGAAACATTTAAGAAGAAATTAGACAATACTGCACTGCATAAAGAGATTCAAACCTCTATTTATTAGTAACCTATCGTAACTTACTTGGAAAAAGGAACACAATAATCCCCTCTACAAGATTGAATTTAAAAGAAATTGTAGATAACTGGCAAATGTATATGCCGCAAAACGATATAAGAAATGTAAAACGGTTTTGAGCAGTGAAAAGGAAATAGATATCTTTAGACTCTCATCGAAGAAGGAAAATAAAAATAAAAATATGTATGCGGTCAAAGATGCATTCAAACTGGCAAAGAAAAGCAACAAAATCTTTCTTTTTTTATGTTCATGGATAGCCACTGTAAAAGTGAAATGGAGGTCTTTTCCTTCCCAAGCTTTTTATCATATTAACTTTCTATAGCATTGATACTGTACGAATATTGCAAAAAAAAAAAAATGTCACGAATTTATGCTTAATACCCCCAAAATATAAGCCTACATTGAGATTACGAAAACTTTGTACTTAGATAACAAGTGTGAAACCAAACTACGAAAGAAAATAAACACTTTCCAGAGTCTTTCACCACCATCGTCTCACCCTGCACCAATAGACGCAAAGGGTTTCAGTTAGATTTCGCCAATCATCTCTCTATTTTGAGCTGAAATCATTATTTCTCCATTCATCCTCTCATCCTACATCGAGCTTCATAGTCCTCAGCCATGTAGGCCTGGGTCTTACAACTCTTCTAGTGACTTGAGAAGCTCAGTAAAATTTATATGAATATAAAGCTGAAGAGCCTTAAAGATGTGCCGTAATAGTTAACCGTGATATAAATCGTCCTTCTTGAAAAACAACTACCCTACAATAGCATTAGGTGTTATGGTTCACTCAAAAGATTATCTACTGTACTCTAATTGTTCAGTGACTACTTTCTACTTAGTAAGGGACGAAGAGACTCTTGAGCTATGGTGAGCAGCTCTTCTAGGAGAACGACATTCCAAAATCAAACCATTGTTCTCTAGTCTAGGTTAATGCCATCAAGGTATATAGAATTATATATACCTTGAGTGCCATAGCATCTGAACGATAGTCTTCCACTGTCTTGGGTAAGAATTCTCTTGTTTGAGGGTAGGCCTATATACGGACACACTTTTCTATATATTTGCTTATTGCCTTCCCACACTGGGCTATTTTCCCTGTTGGATCATCTTTTT
>NC_090736.1:93729194-93731694 GCF_036898095.1 Palaemon carinicauda
ACTGCAGAACAAAGGCCTCAGACACGTCCTTCCACTCTCATCTGTTCATGCTCTTTCTATGACAGTTTGTAATGACAAATTTTCTTGGTTCGTCAACCCATCGTCTTCTCTACCTTTCTATGTTTCTTTTGCAATCTCTAGGAACATATTCTGTTAATATTAATGTCCATTCATTATCTGCCATTCTCATTATATTTCTTACATATTGCTAGAATATCCTCTACTTTAGTTTGCTCTTGTATCCATGTATATATATATATATATATATATATATATATATATATATATATATATATATATATATATATATATATATATATATGTATATGTATGTATATATATACATATATATATATATATATATATATATATATATATATATATATATATATATATATAAATTATATATATATATATATATATATACATATATATATATATATATATATATATATATATATATATATATATATATATATATATATGTATATATTTTCTACAAAGCTTGTCTAGTATAGAATAAATATATCATTCATGTATTACATTTGTGTAATTTAGAGATGTACAGCCAGCTCATAAGGTGAGTTTTTCTCATGTAGATTTAAGTAATTGTATGTAAATTACATGAGACTTTTGTCATTCATTTGATTGTATTTTTCATTCAAGTCAATACATGTAAATTTACGTTATTTTCAAGAATTAACTTTTTTATTTCACATATTTTGTCAAGAAGTCTTATGTCATCTTGAATTGGTATGCTGTACGAGGTATGAACACACGGGCTTACGTCATGTTTACAAGGTATTATATCATGTTTATAATACCACGTGGTTAGAAAGTACATGAACTTTCTCGAAATAGATTTACTAATTTTTTAATGTATCAAGGGGTAGGTGGGCGGAGTTAGCTAAGAGAGGGTTGCCTTGCAAGCAAGGTTTGTTCCTCTGTTCAAAATATTACACTGGCAACCTCGATGCTAGAGCATTACCCCCTAAGCCACGAGAATGATCTATTTAGAATTATCTGGAAGTTTTAAATCGTCCCTTTGAAAGAGCCAAAGTTAGTACGCCCTCTCCTCTCAAGTGTGTGCCCTCTCAAACGTGATTGACGATTTCTATCCAACATATCTTGTGTATAGTGTGTTCAGACGTTAATGAATCCATTGAATAATATTTCAAGTGTATTGGGTTAATGTAAGTACTGGTATAATATAAATTTTTGTAACTGGCCCAGTGAGATTTAGGTTAAAACAGTGAAGTGTATTTATTTAGGCTTAACTATTCGGTTCCATCGTGTGATCCTAAAGACATAAGTGTATCAGTTACTTTTATGTAAATTTCCTTAAGGGATTAATCATTAGAGTGTTAAAGTGTTAACTATTTTCATTAACTATTAAAATTATATATTTTTTATAAATTGATTTCCAGTGAAACAAGTGATTCTATGATTTTCATAGAGAAACATTTTCTTGTTTGTCTACAAGATTGACTTGTTAAAAGGCTATTACTATATTCCTTTGGATGACAACGCAAAATTGTTCTCAGCTTTTATAACCCTGTTTGGGATATATCAATACACTGCAATGCCATTTGGTCTAATGAACGTCCCTGCTACTTTTCAATGAGTGATGGATAACCTTCTAGGATTGATTGAAGGAGTAGGTGTATGTCTCAACAATATTTTGATATATTCATCGACCTGGGAAGAACATCTCCGAATCCCGAAGAAGGTATTTTAAAGGCTGTGAGGAGCACACCTGACGATTAACCTAGAGAAGAGCGAATTTGGCAAGGTACTTGTGATTTAAAGTAGGAAGAGGACAAATCTCCGCAAACGTCGAAGGAATAAGGAAAGCCTCACACCCCCCCTCCAATGAGGAAGCATTTACAACGATTTTTAGGGATGGCAGGATTCTACCAACGTTTTTGCCCAAACTTTTCAGCTGTAGTCGCTCCCTTGACGGATTTGACTAGCCCCACGAAAATATTTGTATGGACCAGCGAGTGCCAGGAATCCTTTGACAGGATAGCAGCCATATTAACTTTCAAAACAATACTGCAAGCACCAGATTTCATTAAGAAATTCCTGATCCAAGTGGATGCATCAGACAATGGGACTGGCACTGTCCTATTACAAAAAGGCAAGGAAGGAATTCTTCACCCCATCTGTTTTATGTCGTCAAAGGGGAAGAAACATCAACAAGCCTGCTCAACAGTTGAAAAGGAACTACTAGCGCTAATCACAGCGATACGAAAATTTGAAGTTTATGCGAACAGACCACAGAAGGAAGAAATTACAGTTACTTTAGCTTTTGTTAATAAGAAGAAGACTAATAATCAAAGGTTAACTAGGTGGTCATTATGTTTGCAACCTTATTGTGTTAATGTAAAGCATATATCAGGTGAAGATAACATGGTTACAGATTATTTATCTCAGGCTGAATCGGTGGATTCAGGCCCGGAATGAATAATCTTTATTGGGGGGAGCTATCTTACGAAGC
>NC_090736.1:93736694-93774194 GCF_036898095.1 Palaemon carinicauda
CTTTGATCTCCCGCACTAACTAAAGTGTCCTTGGGAGAGGGGAGGGAATTCTTACGTTATTTATTCATAAGGGGTCTGATAAAGCTTCTTTATCGACCACAAGACGGAGAAACTGTTAAAGTCTTACATCAGATCGAAGGGTGAGCTTAATGCTTCGGCTGAAGGCCATAATTTGCTGTAATCCACCAAACTAGAGAGTCCTTGGCTCTAAACATATACATCGATATTTTTATCGTGGTGCAATAATACGAGATGAATTTTGTGATTCGTTAATAACAAATACTTAGTTTCTCTGACACCCGCTCCTTCCCCAACAGGTGGTTAAATTGTATGCCCCAATACCGTCACGTATTGGACCATAGTCATTAGCAGCAATGCCCGCGAGATCTTCCAATCTTAGCTCAATTTAACGTAACGTTTGTGGAGTTAAATGGCGGGACTTTCGAATGATCAGTTCGAAACTCCCGACACAGTGAATAATAATAAAAAAGAAAAATACTTATCAATAACCGAGCAATATTATTTCTCCTGAAAAAACAAAAACATAAGTAATGATGTTCAATTTTCAACCCATGATTAGCAATTACCTGTAACAGCACTGACAACCTCGACAGAGACAAATGAAATTTTTTAAATACAGTATAATAACATCGAAAACACACATCAAACCATTGGTAACAACAAAATAAGTATCCATATAGGGTAACGAAATTTGAATTAGTTTCAACATAAACATAAATGCAACAGAACCGTCTCAGTATGGTAAATGATATATTCGTGATATGCTCAGAACAAAACCAAAAAATGGAAACAAAATCTAATTCATCTTTTCACAAAACCTTGGGGTAACACACAAAATAAACCTGATTCCGTGACCTCACTCACCTTGTGGTAGACACTATCTCATAGCCCATGTCCTCTCGCACGCTCTCGTGCTCGAAGGACGGCACCACACGCTTGTGTCTCTTCCTCACTTTCCTCCCCCAAGTAGCCAGCCTGGGGTAATGGGGTACCGGCTTATTCAAATACCACACCAAGTTATCCTCTCGGACCGGGCGCATATGCGAAAGGTGATACTCGCCTTTGGTCCTGGTCCGGATGTGTTGGATGACCGCCGTATCGGCTTTAATTTCTTTTACACGATACGGTCCAACATATGAGGCTTCCAGTTTATGCTTCCTCGGTTGCAACCTTTTAAGATAGATTCTGTCCCCTATCTATATATCAGACGTTCGCGTTCGGAAACGCTGATCGTATTTCGTCTGATACTTCTCATTGGCCCTCAGCAAGTACTTTTGGGTTATCTGAAACACTCTCTGAGCCAAATTACACATCATCACCCGGTATTGTTCTGTGTTGTATAATGGCAAGGTGTGGGGGTCCATGACAACGGTATACAGCAGCACAGGGTCCTGCGCAAAAAGCATGAAAAATGGGGTATCCCTAATAGAGCCATTATATGCCGTATTTAGGGTGAACTCCGCCCACGGCAACATTTCCACCCACTGGTTTCGGTTGTCCCCCACAAGATACTTTAAAATATTTGTCACCTCTCGGTTATGGGACTCGACGAGCCCATTTGCTGATGGCCGATAAGAGGCGATAGTGAAATGATCTATTTTCATGATCTGGGTTACCCCCTTGCACACTTCATTCACAAACTCTCTACCATTGTCACTTATCAATGTACGTGGACATCCGTACCTCACTATGAAGGAGCACAACGACTTCGCAACCGACACTGCGGTTTTGTCCACCACTGCATACGTGTGTGTGAAGCGTGTGAATGCATCTACAAACACACACACATACTTAAACTGCCCGTTACCGGGGGGGGGGGGGGGGAATGGACCCAGGACGTCCATATGCACTCTATTAAACTTAACAGGCACTACTGACCATGTTCTGTCCTTCGGAATCACATGGTTGTGGTTCCGCATAGTGTTACACACATGACACTTATTAATAAACCTAACAATGTCTTTCTTCATCCCTAACCAAAAAAATTACTCTCTGGCCCTTCGCAAGGACCTCTCTATACCTACATGTCCTGCATAAGGACTTACATGAATTACATGGATGGCTTTCTCTATCAAAGAGGAAGGAAGAACAACGCGAGATCGGATATATCCCGGTCTCCTCTCATAATAGGATATCGTCTTCGATGAAGAACACATCCCTTCGCATGCGCAAGAAATCCGGGAGCTTGCTACTCGCATCTCTCACACACTCCTTGACCTGCTCGATCCAAGTTTCGGATTTTTGTCCAGCAACAAGCTCACCCACACTCCAGCCACACAAATCAAGCACACACTCATTCACGGGGCATTCTCTCTCAGTTCACCCCGCGGAACTCCCAGCATTCACATTCTCTGGACAGCCCTCGTCCTCTCTCTCTCTCTCTCGCACTAGAGTTGTCAAGATCTTCCCATTTTCTATGCGCTTCTCCCACGGGTGTATTTAAACCTGAACTCCCCTGTTGTTTTTCCTTCCGCCTTACAGACCTAGTTGTTACTGCCGCTATGGCGGTCCTGGAGAGAGTATCTGCTACTTTATTTGACTTCCCCGCAATATGCTCGAAATTCACAAATCTAACAACCGCTCAATCCTCGGAGCTTGCCGAGTATTTAACACCCCTTTTTTGAACAAGTCTTGCAACGGCTGATGCTCTGTATTTATTTTAATTTTATGCCCAAGCAAAAAGTAGCAGTGTCTCTCCAGTATCCATAGAATTGCCAATGCCTCTCTATCGAAGGTACTGTATCTAACCTCTGGTCCCTTTAAAGCTCGTGAAGCGAAACAAATAGGCCTCTCATTCCCTTCATCATCAACCTGAGAAATGACTCCGCCGATCGCGATCTGACTCGCGTCGGTCGTTACCAAAAATGGCCGGTCGAACCTTGGATAAGCCAGAAGTACATCGCTCGTGAGTGCATTCTTTAATGTTTGAAAAGCAGCTTTTTCTCTTTCTCCCCACTGAAACTCGGGCCGCTTCCTCAATGAATCTAGTGGTCGTGCTATGTGACCGAAGTTCTGTATAAATTTACGGTAATATCCAGCAAGCCCGAGAAAACTGGCTACTTCCTTGGCGTTTTTTGGCTCTGGAAATTCCCTGATTGCAGCTACTTTATCGGTACAAGGCCTTAGGCCTTCGGGTGTTACTATGTGCCCTAAAAATTCTACTTCTTGTTGAAAAAATTTACATTTGTCTAAATTGATCTTCATCCCCTGACGTCTCAAGGCTTCTAACACTTGTATAAGATTTTTTTCATGGTCGTCTGCCGTAGCCCCAATTACAATTATATCATCCAAGTAGACAAAAACACTATGTCCTAATAATGAAGGTAATACAGACATCATCACACAAGAACAATGGGCAGGAGCATTCTTCAATCCGAATGGGAGATAATTATACTCAAACAATTGATCATTTGTTATAAAGGCCGTTTTTTCTTTACTTTCGTCATTTAAGGGAATTTGGTGATACCCGGACTTTAAATCTAACGTAAAAAAAAACCTGCTTTCCCTGACTTTAAGTAACAGTTCCTCGATAGAGGGCAAAGGGTATGCGTTATCCTTGGTAACAGCATTTATCCTCCTATAATCTACGCATAACCGAAAAGAACCATCCTTCTTACGAACCATCACAATTGGAGAGGCCCAGGGGGACTCGCTTTCTCGAATCGTACCTTGTTCTTTTAATTTATTAATTTCTCTTTCAATTGCCTCTACATGACAGACGGGAGTCCTATAAGGTTTGGAACGAATTGGGGGGTGACTGCCAGTCTCGATGTTAAATGGAAACTTAGTAATTCTCCCTGGGGGTTCATCTCCAACTGCAATTACGTCCGCAAAATTCTCTACAATATCTCCTACTCTCTTATAATAATTAATTGGGGTCGCTCCAACAGCGATTTGACGGAGCTCTCTCAACCTGTCCCCACCGAGACCTTGACCATGGAAAGACAAGGTCGCCAGTGTCCGTTCGGCTGTCACAATTGAACATAACTCAAGGTCGCTGACTGACTCAGTGCCTAAGTGGAACCACTGGGTACTTACATTTATAAAGGGAATTTCGACCTTTCCTTCAGAAACGGTGGTGACTCTTGGCGACATGAAATCCTGCCACTTTTGATGTGGTTTTACGTACTCTAGGTCACCTTCGCGCATTTCCGGTGTGGGTGCCACTGATAGGGAGTAGAGGGTGGAGGGGGGGATTGATTCACCTGCCTCCGGCCCGGCAGGAACCGCCCATGCCATCCCGTTAGCAGTAAGGGCGACCCTAACTCGAGGCCGAGTTTCCCCCATAACGGGTATCTCTGTCTCTTCTCCTGGTCCCACTTTCCACCTCACTTCTAGCCGCTCAGCATCAGGGCCCCATATTGTCACTTGTTTCTCCTTGATGAAATCGATCCCCAGGATAATGGGAATATCCCCCATGTTTAATGTCGGGATGACATAGAAGGCAGGGGTCACTTCTCGACCTTAAAGGTTGAATCGTTGTCTGACAATACGTCGGGTCATCAGTTTGTGACCACCAGCTGTGTTCAACACCAGGCACTCCTTCGACGTTTGTATGGCATCCGTCGCCAAATGTTCTTCCATAAGGGATACGCTGGCCCCGGAATCCAGCAGAGCGTGTTGTACTCACGATCCCAGCTCTACTCTAAGAACGGGGACCGCATTCCTACTTGCATGTGTGGGAGCGGCGGTGAGAGGCGGCTGCTCTACCTCCCGAACCCCCTCAGGCACTCCCGGGGAAGTCGCACTCGCTGACCCGGGGGTATCCCTTACTGCTGGCTGGGGCACTGACTGGCCTCCCCCGACGTCAAGCCGGGGCGTGACGACTGACTCCTTGTCTCTTCTGTCTTCAGTTCTGGCGGTTCTGACGGACGGCCCGGAGGACCCTTGGTCCCCGTCCCGTGTCGTTTTCCCCTTCCTCTTGTTGGTGCAGGGGAAACGTGATCTCTCGAGCCGACGCCGTTTTTTGGACAGCTGTTCAGTAGGTGGTCCGTGGCATGGCATCCAAAACACCGCCGCTGATCGTCGGAGGGGCATGCAGCCTGGAGGTGCCCCCTCCTACCACATTTCCAACATCCGCCAGTCGCCACACTCCTACCTCTCTGACCTCTTACTTTTCGAGTCCCTCTGCCATACGCACCCAATTCTTTAGAGGTTTTCGAAGGTGATCAGGTGCCGGGCTGCCTTGAAGGTTGGGCCGCTGCCATGAGGGGTGGGGGGAGAGCGTTCCTCCCTCCCTCTGCCTGTCTGTGTCGTTTTTTGTCTAGCATCATCTGTGCGGTAGGGATGGTAGCTTCCAAGGGTTGCCCAGACCCGAGCAGGAGTACGGCTACATCAGTGGGAAGAGCCTCCATTATCATCCTTTGGCAGAAATCATCTTTGTCCTCCGGTGTCCTCCCAGTGTCGGGTGCCATGCTGCTGTAATCTTCACTTATGCGGTCAATATAGTGGGCGATGCTCTCTCCCACCCGCAAGTCTGACCTATAAGTCGCCCACCGTCTTAGTTTTTCTCCTGTAGTAAGAGCGAAGCATTTCAGGAGTGCCTTCTTGAATATCTCCCAATTCGTGCGGTCAGTCTCCATTCGTCGTAACCGGGTGGTGGCGGCTCCGGTCATCTTTTGCATGGTTAGGGCAATCCACGTAACGTCAGACCAACCAGGGGTGGCCTCCTCGATGCTTACCAAGAAGGATTCGATCGACAAGAACCCCTCTACCGACCGTGTATTATCATATTCAGGAACCTGTCCTATTAGAACGGGGAGTTTATCTATCACTTCCACTGTTTTGGTCACATCCATCACGGGGGTGTCCATAGCACTTCCCGACTGGGTTGAGATTGTAATGTCACTTCCAATGTTCTGATTTTTCTGCATGTATCTACGTATTTCCGCTAGTTCGCGCATGAGTGCTTGTATATATATCGGTGCGCCGTTCCCAAATTCTCTCTACCGAGTACCGTGCTAACAATAACTACAGGATTCGTTTCTCCCCTCTCTCCATCATCACCACTCGACGTTGAACTTCTCGTGTTAACCATTATCACTAATATCCTTTGTTTCCCTTTTTCAAAAATCTCACGTCGGCTAAAATCACTTAGCACAGACGTTAATCTATTAATACCCCACACCTGACACCATTTAATATGACCCGATCTGGGTCGTATTGGGGTTCAATCAATTTAGGAAAGCACGAATAGAAAGGAATTTCATGCACAAATAATAGCCGAGTTGATAATTTTACACAGACTATATTCTCTTAAGTTTACAAGGGCGCCCTTAATTATGATTACCTTACGTTACTAAGAAAAAGCCCTCAGAAAATGGTACTCGGTTTGGCACACAGGCTGGCACCTGCCATTCCTTACGTGACACACTCGCTAGGCCTCCGAAAACTAGACTGTCTCCTATGGGCTGTTTCCCAAGCGCCCATAGATGGGCATCGCGATGCCTTATCAATGATTGGTTGTTTTGACCCGAAAGTCTCATAACAACCATTCGGGAGAGGGTTTGGTGACGCCAAGCCCAAGCTAACCTGTAACTGTCATTTTTGTAGTGCCAACCAAGCCACAGCGTAACCGCCCTTCCTCTAACAAAGGGGAAAAATCAGTTGACACTACACTTAGCCCGACCAGTAACGACTAACTTTACTATGAGCAGTTATATATATACATATATATATATATATATATATATATATATATATATATATATATATATATATATATATATATATATATATATATATATATATATATATATATACTGTATATATATATCCTAATTCGTGTATGTAGATGTCTTGTATGACAAGGTAAATGAACTCAATATTCATGAGTATTCCACAAAAACCGATGTCTTGGCATACTTTGCAAACCTTGCATTTTGGTAGTGAAGGGAGAGTCAGTTGCTGGTGACCACTCGAGTTGATAAGTCCCTCATCTGAGAGGGCAGTTGTGTCTTATGTACTTACGAACGAACCTTTTATAATAAATGAAGAAAACCCATATGCCGACGTCTCATTATCCGTCTGCATGAGTCATATTGGTGTCAGGTATAAAAAAATACGTCTTTTTGTGAATGCTGTGAGTGAGGTTGTTCTTTGAGCTGGTGAAATAAAAAGTTCAAGATGCCGATATACACAAGGACTAACATAGCAGACACTGCTACTGCAGGAGATGAGAATGAAGGAGCAGTGGAATATAGTGTTCCCGATGAAGAATATAGGAAGGAAATTAGGATGCAAGAATTGGAAAATAAGTTAGTACTGTTGGAAGAGTTAATCAACAGATTGGTGGTGGAACGAGAACAGGAGCGGAGTGCGACCACAGCATATCCGACGTACATAAACAAAGTTCAAACACACACAAGTGAAAGTTCACATGCACAACCGAGTGAAGATACACAAATTGTAGTTTGAAAGTTGCCAGAACTTCAGGCAAGTGTTAGGACTTTCGATGATCAAAGGCCGAAAGAAGGTTTTCAATTAATTGAAGTGTTTTTGAGAGACTTTGAAGTAGCCACATATGGGTGGTCGGAAAAAGAAATAGCTATTCAAATAATCAGATTGCTGAAAGATGCTCCGGCAATGGAAGTAATGTGTTGGCCACAAGAAAGTTTAAGAAATTATACTGAAATAAAATGACGTTTAATTGAAAAGTATGCCTTGCCTGATGGGAGAAAGGGAGACCTAAAAGAAAATTACAAACCCAAAATACGGGAATGAATCCGTTCTTAGTTTTGCAACTCGCAATTTTCAGGATTGCGATTCATTTGCTACCCAGAGTGCCAATCTCCCAGAGGGTGATAAAAAGGCAATTGCCCGTAAACATATTCGTAGATTAGTAAACCCGTATTTATGTGGTTATTTGTTCGATGACAATCACTCGTTAGCAGACGTAGTGAGTGCGATACAAAACATTTTAGACAGTTTGCCTGAAGAAAAAAGGACAGGGAATAACGGGGCCGATTCCGAGAAGTTGGCAGCCATGAGAGGAAGTTGACCCTTGAAGAGTGGTAAAGGGGAATGCAGTCTGCAGATTAGCAGAGTCTTCAGATGATGGCATTGGGGTGGAGAGGGGCACCGATGAGAGGAATGACCCACCCAAGGATTCCCCCGCTGTTACACTTGTCAGGTCTTCAGTCATTTATCTCGAGAGTGCCCAGCAAAAAATGCCCAGGGCGGGCGGGCTGGGGCGCACGCACACCTCCACCCGCCCAACGTCCAAGAAAAAGAGAACAGAGGAAGGGGGGGGGGGGAGCGAGTTCGATGCCCCCCCCCCCCCCCCCGCATGACATCACAAGCAGTAGCCGAGGAAGCAGTGACGACACACATGACAGCGCAGGCACTGGGACCTCCATCGGCACCCCCGACCTCACCCCCGCAGCACTAGGGAGAGGACCAGGGGGCAGCGGCATGGCGGCTGAGGTCATTAGCCAGTGCTCCATATCTCGTAATGGCCATGTGGAAATGTTAGCAGTTAGGATCGACCTGCAAGATAAATCCATCCGAGCACTGATTGACACAGGAGCCAGTGTTTCATTGATTGAAAAAAAAATTCTCCTCAAATCCACTACAGCCAGTGGCATCCATTGTTCTTGACATGCCACGAGGATATAAACTACATATAAACCATACATCAATCGTCCAGTTTAAGGTGGGGTCTGTGAAGTTTACACATGATTTTTTTTTGTTTTGCCCATCTTGGGAATTCCAGGAATCGAGGCTATCTTAGGAATAGACTTTATATCTAATAATCAAATTTGCATTTTTGGGGGAAAAGATACAATAACAGTAAAAGCAGGAGGGTACATTTTGCCGATAGAAAGTCATGAGACAGTAAGTGTGTGTGTTAGCTCGGAGAGACATTTAAGTAGGGTAACAGCTGTACCTCAGAGAGAAGAAGTGTTGTCCCCCAGACCCTTACGAGCATATCTGTGACCCCATGTCGCCCTCTTGTGGAAGGAACCAAGGTAGTTGTTAAACCCCATGACAATTGGGCCCATATGATATTAGAGGGCTTGACAGAAATTAAAGAGAACAAAGCTGATATAACGATAGTTAATTTGTCAAATAAAAGAGTTGGTTTAGGAAGTGGTTCTGTGTGTGAATTTGAGTTATGTGAAATTGCTTATAATGGGATTTTGGGAGCCACAACTCCAGCCCGCACAGACGAACGCACTCAGAATTTGATTATGCAAACGTGAAAATTATGTCCCTCAGAATATCAGCCTGTAGTTAGTGACATTGTTAATAATTATTCCGATGTAATTGCAATTGGAAATGAGCCACCCGGGAGGATTGACCAAATTTCCCTTTAGCATTGAAACTGGGCAGGCGGAGCCGATCAGGTCAAGGCCTTATAAGGTACCCATTCATTTCTAGGGAGAGATAGAAAGGGAAATAATTAAATTAAGGGAACAAGGGATAATTGAGGAGAGCGAATCCCCCTGGGCTTCTCCAATTGTAGCTGTTAGGAAAAACTATGGCTCGGTAAGATTGTGTTGATTATAGGAAATTGAATGCATTCACTAAGGATAATGCATTCCCTTTGCCCTCAATCGAAGACTTACTTGTGAAAGTACGAGATAGCAAATATTTTACAACTGTTGATTTAAAATCTGGATACTATCAAATACCCATTCAGGAAGACAGTAAATGTAAAACGGCATTTATAGCTAACAATCAATTATTTCAGTTTAATTTTCTTCCTTTCAGTGTTAAAAATGCTCCAAGTCATTTTTCTAGAGTAATGATGGCGGTTTTGTCGCCCTTAATTGGCCATAATGTTCTTGTTTATTTAGATGATATCATAATTACAGGGAAAACGGCTGAAGAACATAGTAATAATATTTGTAGTTTTAGAAGCATTGCGACGTAATGGTATGAAAATAAATTTATCAAAGTGCAAATTTTTCTGTAAACAGGTCGAATTTTTAGGTCACATAATAACCCCAGAAGGTATCCAACCCTGCCCCAGTAAAGTAGCGGCTATTACAGACTTCCCCAGGCCACGTAACTCTAAGGAAGTAGCTGGGTTCCTTGGGCTCGCTGGGTACTACCGTAAATTTATAAGAGGTTTTGGAGAGATAGCGAGACCCTTAGATGCTTTAAAGAAACAAAAAGTAATACATTGGGGAGAGGAAGAAGAAAGTGCCTTTAACTATTTGAAAGCTGCCTTAACTAGCAATGAATAACTTGTATATCCTAGATTTGATCGCCCGTTTTTAGTGACAACAGATGCGAGTAGCTTAGCTATTGGTGGCGTAGTTTCTCAACGAGATGATAAAGGCAGAGAGAGACCCATTTGTTTTGCTTCCCAGCCAGTAAAAGGGGCAGAAAAGAATTATAGTACATTCGATCGAGACGCTTTGGCTATTCTTTGGGTTCTAGAGAGGCATTGGTTCTTTTTATTAGGTCAGTCGATTGAGCTGCAAAGCGATCATCGCCCCTTACGTGATTTGTATTATAAAAATGATTTGACCTCTCGTCAAGCGAGATGGATTGAGAGATTGTTAGAGTTTGATATAAAGGGTTTTCACCACATAGAAGGTAAGGCTAACAAGGTAGCTGATGCTCTCTCTAGAAGTGCAGTAATAGGAGTAACAACTAGGGCACAAAAGAGGAACGAAGAATGTAACCAAAATAGTGATGACCCCCATCATGATAGAGGAAATAGAGAACGAGATGAGAGTTCTCGTGGTGCACATGCAGTAGACGGGAGAGAGAGAGTCAACTCAGGAGAGCGAGAGAGAGAGAGTCGACTCAGGAGAGCGAGAGAGAGAGAGGGAGAGAGAGAGAGAGATACGAACGACGAACGGGAATATATGTGGATGACCGAGGACATGACCAGGGGTGTCCAGAATGAATGCCCTGATGATGCAGGTTTGATTGTCTTGGGAGGTTGGGACATAAAAGAAGTCTGAGAGGGACAAAAAAAGAGGAATGGATGGAAAGAGTGCGAGCAGTGATTAAAGGGGAATCGGAGAGTTATCCGTCATTTCTGAATGTGCCTCATGAGAAATTTTTTATTGAAAATGATGTCTTATATTGTGCTTACGAGAAGAGGGGAGGGAAATTTTGTGCACAGGTAGTTCTTCCTCCCTCTTTAATTAAACGAACCATCCACATTATACATGCAAGTCCGTATGCAGTGCATTTAGGCATTGATAGACCATGAAGGAGAGCATGTGAATCCTTCTTTTGGTTAGGAATGAAAAAATCTATAGAGAATTATATAAAAGGTTGTCATGCTTGTAACTGTTTCAAAGAACATGAAAACACTGTACCGGAAGCCAGAAAGTGGCCGGTTGTTCCCATTAAATCTTATATAGAGTGCATATGGAAGTAGTAGGACCATTTCCTACTGGGTTAACACAACAAAGGTATATATGTGTATTTGTGGATGCATTTACTCGGTACACTCATACTTAGGCAATATTGGATAAATCTGCAAATTCATTAGCCCAGGTGCTGTGCTCTTTCATTACTAGGTTTGGTTGTCCAAAAGTTTTGATAAGTGATAATGATCTTGAGTTTATAGATAAGGTGCTGAAATCGGTCACGGACTTGATGAAAATTGAACACTTTTCAGTGACCCCATATAGGCCTTCAGCAAATGGCTTAGTAGACTCGCATAATAGGGAAGTAATGAGAATTTTGCGTTACTTAGTGGCTGATGACCCCCTTCATTTGCACGCCATGCTTCCTACAGCTGATCTCGGTTTGAACATTGCATATAATGCTTCGCACAGGGACACGCCTTTCTTTTTAGTGTATGGACAGGATCCTGTTACCATATACGGTTCTCATTAATTTGCAATAATTGCCAAAATATTCAACTGAGCAATACCGTGTATATTTATTAAATCTTTTGAGGAGAGTAATGAACACCACTGAAAGGTTTTTGAAAAGAGCTAATGAAAATCACAGCTCAAAGTATGATGGTCGATTCAAAACCGCACCGGTGAAGGTATTTGTGAGCGATTTTGTGTTTATTTGAAACTATTACAACCTAGGAAACACAAACTAGAGCCAGCATATTTGGGTCCGTACCGAGTAAAGATGGTTAAGTCTAACACAGTTTTGATACAAAGCATTGTTAATGGTGCAGTGTCTGAACATCATCAGGCACACATACATGTGGTACCTGAAGAGGTAGTTTTCAAAAGTGTTCCTCCTAACACCCTGCATACGTGACATCCATCGAGTTGATGAGTAGAATTTTTTTTTCCTTTGCTGTTGCTGTTGTTTGAACAGACCTCATTTCTTCTTTCGACATGTTTTAAATAAACGTGATGATAACAATGTGTTATGTTGATGCTAAATTTATACGTACAATGTTGTGGTAATTTTGCTGAATGTGGAAATACTTATAACATTCTTGAGTGAACCTAAAAACAATCAGAGGTTAAATAGGTCAAGTGAGATCCGTCAGGCGGATGCTGTATTATTCATGTATTTATATGATTCCTGGTTGCTGGGGTCGGGGCGGTTCCCGAATGGCAAGTGGCTGCGGGATTAAAGTTCAGCCTTGAGAATAGGCAGTGTTAGAGAATGTGTAGCTGTGAATACCTTATACTTAATGTTATAAGAGAAGGGTAGGAAGAGGAATGATTTTCTCGGGAAAATGGCTAGTGGCCACCGGTTAAAAGTTGCAAGTGCAAGTGTTGTAGTGATTTAAATAAATGGTGAAACGTTGGTAGTGAGATGTGTTGTGAAATTGTGCCGTAAACCCAGACAAGTAAAATCGAGGGATGAAGGAATATCTACTCCTAACCCTGTCCCGCCCAAGAAGCCCATATTGCCCGCAACCAGAGGGAGGTTATATAGACCTGTTGTTATGATTTTTTTTTTCACTTTGGGTATTCTGTGTTTTGGTTGCAGAGGTCTTAAGAAGAAATGAGTGGAATTATTTATATATTCTATGTTGCATTTCTATTTAGTACATGCCATGCCTATTCCGGGTTGGAGTGTCCTCCATATATCATTGACTTGTGAGGGCGAGTGCGCACCTCCTCCAGGAGTGAGGAGCATGGGGGGGGGGGGTAATGTCCTAATTCGTGTATGTAGATGTCTTGTACGACAAGGAAAATGAACTCAATATTCATGAGTATTCCACAAAAACTGATGTCTTGGCATATTTTGCAAACTTTGCATTTTGGTAGTGAAGGGAGAGTCAGTTGCCGGTGAGCACTCGAGTTGATAAGTCCCTCATCTGAGAGGGCAGTTGTGTATTGTGTACTTACAAACGAACCTTTTGTAATAAATGAAGAAAACCCATATGCCGACGTCTCATTATCCGTCTGCACGGGTCATATATATAAATATATATGTATATATATATACATATATATATATGTATATATATATACAGTATATATATATATATATATATATATATATATATATATATATATATATATATATATATATATATATATATATATATATATATATATATTATGGCTGGTAAGTTACATAACCTCCCGAGTTCCAAATTCACCCGTTTGTTTTTACATACTGTAAATCTGTTACTCTTGAATAATATCCGAGCTCTGAGAAAATTATATAACTCCCAGACAGCAATATAGAAAAATACTGAATATCCAAAGGCCTCTTATGTACACTCAAAACAAACTGAGTAATTACTATTAAGAACTATTCTAAACAACCTCTTACTTTGATTCTTAAGCAGGGATACAAGAGAGCTCTGTAAGAAATAGTGCCGATCAAAATAATACACATTTTACAAAAATAAATATATTCTATAAAAAATTTACAACAATAATGCCAAATATTATCAACAAAATAAATCACTCAACATCTTAAATCTGAACAAAACCTTAGACTAAGACAAGAAAATATTACACTCTGAAAATTATATAATCACTTGTTTCATTGGAAATTAAATCTTAATCAATGAAAATGGTTAATGTTACATCTTTAGGTTACGGATAAACCACAACAAGTGTAGATTAACTTGTACATAATATTTATTGAAGTTATTACAATGGCGCGTGGCTATGGAGTGCGCAGAATCGGTTGCGTTCTTCTATTACATCAAGGCGGGTGCGTTCGCATATATAACATCTCCCCTTCTTATAAAAAGATAGTAGTTTACATACAGATGTACATTACATAAACTTACATACTACTGCATGGAGAAATAGATATTTGAACAGTTATTATGCAAATTTAAAATTTACCAAAAATATCTATATATCTCCCTTTCTTTATAACAATCATTTAGAGCATTGGTAATACATCAGCAAATTTAGAGCATTGGTAATACATCAGCAAATTTTAATATCAGAAAAAAATGACATATTTAACAAAATTCTGAAAAGAAATATTTGATTAGGCAATTAATTAGCACAATTAAACACTTTACTGTAAAAACCATCCAGGATTTTTTTTTTTTAAATTAAACATCAAAAGCTAGCTGTGACCTACATTCAATATCAGTCACTAACAATTTTTTATCTGACTTACATCTGATAATCCTGATACCTGGAAGGCATCCTTGAGACACGACCAGAGCGTGTTGTAACATGCGGAGAACTTATTGGAAGACCCTGGGGACCTGGAGGAATGGGGCTTGGAGCAGGTCTAGGGGCCTGTCTAACCTGGACATTAGGATTTGGATTAGGAGCAGGTTGAGGTGTATCTTGAGGGATTGGGGAAGCAGCACTATTTGAACCAGGCTCAAAGTCTCTCGGAGCTCTATGGAAAATGTTCTTCTCGTGCGTCCTTAAAATGTCACGTCTATTTCTTCTCCATATGTTTCCATTTTCAGTTTCCACATTGTGTGATCTTGGCTGAGAGGGCTGGTTTGGAGCTAGTTGTGCTGGTCTCCAATGTTTACCATCTCTGACATGAACCGTATCACCAGGTTTCAGTGATGGAAGTGCCTTTGCGTTCCTGTTATAGTTTTTCCGGTACTTCTGTTGTCTTTGTTGTATGTTACCTGTAACTTGTGTACTTGGTACTATTTAAGGCTTTAGCAGTACTGGTGCAGTTGGCAGTTTTGTCGCTGTTCTCCTGGACATCAGCTTCTGGGCTGGGGAAGTGTCTGGATTGGGTGTATTTTCAAACATCAGCAGACTGTAGTAGAACTTACTTTGATCTCCATTGACTTTCTCCATCATGTGGCAAACAGTCTGATTGGACTTTTCTACTTTCCCATTGGACTGATGGTAGAGAGGACTACTTGTTTCGTGGATAATACTCCAGTCTCGGACGAAATCAGTGAACTTGTGACTCCGGAACTGAGGTCCGTTGTCTGTTAAAAGCTTCTCTGGGATACCATGCACAGCGAAGATCTTTGATAATTTGTCAATAACTGTCTGGCTGTGGGTATTTCCCTGTAATTCTTCCACTGCTATGAAATCACTGTACTAGTCTGTCACTACGAGGAAGTCTCGATCGCAGCATTGGAGTAAATCAGCTGCTATCGTCTGCCATGGCCTTGTAGGTATAGCATGTGTAATGATCGGCTCTTTCTGCTGTAGTCGGCGATTTTCTTGACAGTCGGCACACTTACTGATCATGTCTTCGATTTGACTGTTCATTCCTGGCCAGTAGACTATATCGCGTGCTATCTGCTTACACTTGACGATGCCAAGATGCGACTTGTGAATAATCTTCAAGATCAAATTCTGCATGGTTTTAGGAATTACCACTCTGTCGCCCTTGAACACGATCTCATCCATCACAGCTAACTCATCACGTGAGTCCCAATATGGACATACTTCTGGAGGCACATTTTTTCTGTTTTCTGGCCATCCTTGCTTTATCACCTTTATGAGCTCTTGTAATGTTTTGTCATTCTTTGTCGTCTCCCACAACTCCTTCTGCCTCGGTTCAGTGAACGCTGTCAGGCCTCTAACTTCTATAGCAAATACATCTTGATAATTGACGCTGTTTAGGAGTCTTGTATCCGTTGCTGGCAAGAAGGCACGACTGAGGGCATCCGCTACTGGGACGTCTTTCCCTGACTTTCCAACGATGTCGAAGTCATAGTGTTGAAGAGCCATCCTCATTTTCTGTAGCCGTAGAGGTACTTGGTGTAGCGGTTTGTCCATAATTCTGACTAATGGAAGGTGGTCAGTTTCTACTGTGACATCAGATCTTCCATAGACATAAGTGTGTAATTTCTTGAAGCCAAAGACGATGGCTAGCATCTCTTTTTCTATCTGGCTGTAGTTCTTCTCGGTCTCGGTGAGGGCCTTGGAAGCGTAGGCGACTGGCTTTCCTCCTTGTAAAATAACTGAACCGAGTCCAGCTTGTGACGCATCGCTGCTTAGCATTATGGGCTCTGTTGAACTGTAGTATCGCAAAACTGGAGCACTCGTCATCATCTCCTTGAGAGTTTTGAAGGCGGCGCTATGCGCATCGTTGAAGTAGAATTTGAAGCCTTCATCATTGCTTTCTTTGATGAGGTTCCTAAACGGCTCCGTCACAGTCGACAGGTTTGGCAGGAACTTACATGTATACGTCACCATACCTAGTAGAGTCTGGACATTGGCGATAGACGTCGGCTCCGGCATATCAGTCACTGCTTTAACCTTCGATACATCAATTTTCACGCCGTCTTTCGTAAGCCTGTGTCCGATGTATGTGACTTCTTCGGCACACAGCTTGGTTTTCTGTCGGTTTAGTCTCAGATTTTTCTCTCTGCATCTCTTTAACACTTGTTCCAATCGCTGGTCATGGGTTTCTTTGGTCGCTGCATGCACCAGGATATCGTCTATTACTACCTCAACTCCGTCAATATCTGAAAACATGTCGTTCATGGCACGCTGGTAGATCTCGGGCGCTGACGAGATTCCCATGGGCAGGCGTTTATACATGTACCTCCCAAATGGTGTGTTGAATGCGGTTAACCTCTGGTTAGCGTCGAGCACTGTGAAGAACTTTGACCCGTCCGTCCTTGTCATGACGTCTTCTATCGTTGTGATCGGGTGGTACTCACGCTTTAGCGCTCTGTTGAGGTGCTGTGGATCAATAGTTACTCTGACTTCCACTTTTTCATTTACTTTGTCACTGTCTTTTTTCTTCTTAGGAACTACATGAAGCGCTGAACACCATGGCGTTGGCTCACCGACAGGAATTTTGACAATGATTCCCAACTTCTCGAGCTCGTCGAGTTAAGTCTTTGTAGGTTCTCTTAGTGCTGCGGGTATGGGGCGGGCATTGAGGGCTACAGGCTGGGCATCAGGGGCAATCTGGAGACTGTAATCACCTGGGATTTTACCTGTACCATTAAAGACATCAGAATACTGCAGCAAAAGATTAGGAGTATTAACATTAAAAATGCGTTTCACCAGGTTCATACGTACAGAGTCTGCTACAGATAACAAATTAGGAACATCTTCATTGTACACCTGACACTCAATATTATACAAAACATCTTTGTACTTAACTGGTAGTGAAACAATTCCCTCTGGACATTCTGGTTTACCAAACAAACCTTTTACAGGAAGACCACCACGCTTCAGCGGAGGTTTCACACTTAAACTATTATAAGCCCTACGACCCAAAATAGAAGTAGCTGCTGCTGTATCAATACGGAACCTTATAGTTTGACAACCTTGCACCTGCAAATCGACTAAAAATTCAGGGTGCGACATGTATACTGAATTACTAGCGTAAACAGCTGAACCAACATTCAATGTATTAAATGTGTCACTAAACTGCTCATAGTTTATTTGCATATCTTGTGGCTGCTCATCTGCATACCTAACACTGTTTGATCTACAACATCTTGCAAAGTGATTTTTTCTGCCACACGCATTACAAGTCTGACCAAAGGCAGGGCATTGGCGCGGTGGATGACCACGACCACAATTACCACAGTTACTGTTACTAAAATTACCTCGACCTCTGCCTTGTAAATTACCTCTACCTCGACCTTGAATTTGACCTTGGTAGGCTTGACCTCGACTTTGACCTTGGTGGGCTTGACCTTGACCTTGAGACGGCGCATGGCTCTGACTGCGTCCCTGGCGGCCACGTCGACCACGGCTCCTACCGCCTCCTTGTCCAAACGCTGCTGCGTTGACCTGAGCCTCGCCGGTTATGCGCCTTGTCTCCTGCAACTGGTCATACTGGTTACATTTTTTGATAATGTCATTTAATGATAAATCATCTTCCCACAGTTTTTCTTTCAACTTTTTGTCCCTGACCCCATTACTTATTTGAATGCACACTTGAAATTCAACTGTAGCACCGAATTCACACTGCGAGGCGAGCTCGCGAACGGCTGCTATGTAGTCATTTAAGGATTCTGTGGGACCCTGGACCCTTTGGTGGAATCTGGTTACATATGCCACATATGCCTTTAATAACTTTTTTGGCTGGAAATACTCATCGAATTTTTGAATGACTATGTCATATTTCTGGTCATCTCCTGCTTCAGTAAAAGTGAAATTTTTTGCTACCTTAATCCACTCAGGACCCATGGCATACTTCAGCATACCGATCTTGACCGGGTCGGTCGCAGCCGTCTTTTCCGCTGCGATGAGGTACAGGTCAAACTGTTCCTTCCAGTCCTGCCAGGCTTGGACATGGTTGCTGCCCTGTGGTGGATTGAAGCTCTTTGGAGGCTGGAACCTGGTCGCCATGGTTACTATAAAAATACTAGGAGAACAAAATGTTAATTAACCAGAAATTCACACTAGAAAAATCGTCAAAACACCAGCACTATCAGTAGACTGTTATAAGCTCCAGGTCACTTGGGGTAGGGTGTGTGACTATCACTGTAGTAGACACTGGCACTGTAGTAGACACTGGCACTGTAGTGGACACTGGCTATGTCATTATAGTCTAGTAGAGCTGTCTGGAAGATCCTCAGAAATCAGCCTAATATACACATAACCACTGGTGTATTACAACTTTGCTGGGGAACACCAGCCCGTTATATGCCAGTAAAAACTTACACAATCATCGGCAAAATTTTCAAAAACATTGGCACAGTTTCTCTTAAATCTTCGGCAGTTACTCTTAAAACATCGGCGGATTTACTTGAAAAAAAAAAATTGTCAAATTTCTTTGATCCTACACGGCCTTATAATAACAGTTACACTGACAGGACCTGAGGCACTCCTGTAACTTTAACCAGGTCGAAAACAGCCGGCAAAAATCGTCAGTTTTTTTACTTGAAAATGTCCAATTTCTTCAGCATTACACGGCTATTTTAAACAACAATGTAGGCTGGGCTAAAGTAACTGTCACTGTCTTTGCTTACCCACTACAAAAACCTTGGCGAATTTCTCAGTTCGTTATTGTTTACATGGATGGCCATCCTGTTCCGGCGACGTCATCGGTCCGTATTTCGTCTCTGCCGGGATCGCTCAACTTTGGAAGCTTTATATCTTGGTTTCTCTGCTTTGTCCTTCACTTTTCTGTAGTTTTCTTGAATCTTGGGTCCTTATTTTATCACCTGACACCATGTTACATCTTTAGGTTACGGATAAACGACAACAAGTGTAGATTAACTTGTACATAATATTTATTGAAGTTATTACAATGGCGCGTGGCTATGGAGTGCGCAGAATCGGTTGCGTTCTTCTATTACATTAAGGCGGGTGCGTTCGCATATATAACAGTTAACACTTTAACACTCTAAAGAGTAAATACTAAAGGAAATTTACATAAAAGTAATTAATACACTTACATATTTTTAACTCACACGAGTGTTCCAAACAGATAGCAACATAAATACACTTCACTGTTTTAACCTAAACTTATAGGGTCAATTAAAAATATTTATATAATACCAGAACGTACAATAACATAAAATCGAAATCACCTTCAAAGTTTCATTAACGTTTGAACATACTACACATCACATCACATATCCACTTTGGAGAGGACACACTCGAGGCACTTGAGGAGAGAGGATGTTGGCTCTTTCACTGGGACAGGCTGGATGTTTTCTGCTCCTATGCATTCCTAGGGGTACATATACATTGACTTAATTATTCTAGATCCTTCTAGATCAGGGGGTCTAGAAGACTGGGGCCAGTGCGTAGTGGCGTAAGGTTGCCAACGATCAAGTTTCAGATGAATACCAACGCCCACATCAATCCTCGAAGCATTAAAAAAAAGATAAAACTAACTCTGGGGGTTTCGAAAACATTCCAAACACGTGGAAATATAACACTTGCATAATCTCTCACAAACATGATGCAATACCTCGTATAAACATAAAAAAAAAATTACATAAGCTCTTGTCCATACCTCGTATGGTTTTTACGGCAGACTTAGACAGAGTACAGTATATAAGACTTCGGAACAAAATACGTAAATTTAAAAGTTAATTCTTAAAATAACGTAAATTTACATACACTGATTTGAATGAAAAACACAATGAAATGAACAACGAAAGTCTTATGCAATTTACATACAATTACTTATACCTATATGAGAGAAGCTAAACACCTCTTAAATACACAAATGAATATTCATGATATATATATATATATATATATATATATATATATATATATATATATATATATATATATATATATATGTGTGTGTGTGTGTGTGTGTGTATATATATATATATATATATATATATATATATATATATATATATATATATATCTATATATATATATATATATATATATGTATATCCTATTCTAACTTCATATAAGTACATATAATATAATATAGAAACAAATGTAAAAACCAAGAAAAGCTTATGATATTCACATAGTATTCAACGGAAAGTTTGTTCCACCATTTCTGTTCTTTTCATTCTCAATGCGTATATATCAGTTCTGTTTGCTGATGAATAATATTTGCTCTCTCTCTCTCTCTCTCTCTCTCTCTCTCTCTCTCTCTCTCTCTCTCTCTCTCCCCCAACCCTATGTCCCCATGCTCTACCCTTTGGTCCTTGGTCTTCCAAAGTGACCCAACGATCTTCTTCTTTTATGAGTCTTTTAAGAGATTGATTTTCAACATGACCAGGACGACTTCGCGAGACCCTCGTCCCATCTGCTGGAAGCAAACAATGCAATATATTATTTTCCCTTTCGGGTCCCATCCTTATTAAGAGTACAATAAGGGTCAGGAGGGTTGTTCTTTTATACACCCCACCCATTTCCACCTGCTCCGGGCCCGCCCACGGTTACAGAAGAAGCCGTTTATACAGTATATCAAATTGCCTGAACTTTGGCGGCCATCTGGGCGGGGCTCCAGCCACTCCTCGGGTTCATCCTGTTGAAGTGAAACGGAATCGTTTTAAAAACAATGCATTTTTTATTCTCCTTTCCTCAATTACAATCTTGGTATATTGGTTGTATATGCATCTTCTGATGGTGATTTCGTTCTGCATTTCTAAAGATTATTTCATGATGGAGATTTAATTTCTGTACATTTGTTTTTCAATAGTGTGGAGCCTAAGACGAAGCTTGGTTCCTGAAGAAAAATATTGGTGAACTTCACCTGTTAAATCATTTACAAGATACCGAAGGACATTTGGACTCCTTCCGTTTGGGTGGAGTGGAAATAATATTAGTGCGAAGTTGCCTCCCAGATATAAAAATAGCACGCCATACAAATGTGGATAAGTCCAATATAAATCAGAATAGTCCTATTTTAGGATGAAAAGCGGCACATACTGAATATTTAGCTTTTAAGAAACAAATTTAATCAGAACTATAACGTGATCCTTCCAAGAAATTTTATTATCTATTCCTAATTCTTGAATGCTGAAAAACGTATACAGGTAGATAAATAGATGAATTATTGATTTGGGAAATATTAAAGCAAATTAAGTTTTGTATGCGGATCAAATTTTCTTTATTAAAGATTTATATCAAATGTCGGGAAATAAAGGTCAAAAGTTGAATGTGACATAAGTGGGCCGAGGAAGATAACCTATAGAGAAAATGTGAAATGAAAAGTGAAAGAAGGTGAGAATAATGTATTGAAAAGGGGATTTTTTTTCAGTGTTTGAATGTTTCAGAATAATTACATGGGAGGTTGGTTCGATATAAAGGTGAATTTGAAACCAGGGTTTATTATCATGGTGGTAGTAGGTAGAAGGTTGGCCAAGGCACCAGCCACCCGTTGAGATACTACCGCTAGAGTTATTAGATCTTTGACTGGCCAGATAGTACTTCATTGGATCCTTCTCTGGTTTTCCTTTGCCTATACAAACACCGAATAGTGTCTGTCCTATCCTTTACGCACTCTCCTCTTTCCTCATACACCCGACAACTCTGAGATTACCAAACAATTCTTCTTCGCTCAAGGGGTTAACTGCTGTAATGTAATTGTTCAGTGGCTACTTTCCTCTTGGTAGGGGTAGAACAGACTCTTTACTTATGGTAAGCAGATCTAAGAGAGGGACACTCCAAAATCAAACCATTATTCTCTGGTCTTGGGTAGTGCCATGGCCTCTCTCTTGGATTAGAGTTCTCTTGCTTAGGGGTACACTCGGGCATGCTGTTCTAACTTATTTCTCGTCCTCTGTTTTCTTTTTAAAATTTTTATAGTTTATATTTGAAGGATCTAATTTAATGTTGTTATTGTTCTTTAAATATTTTACTTTGAATGTTTATTCTTCTCTTGTAGTTACTTTATTTCCTTGTTTCCTTTCCTTACTGGGCTATTTTTCCCTGTTTGCTTCCTTGTAATAATAATAATAATAATAATAATAATAATAATAATAATAATAATAATAATAATAAAGGAGTTATCTACTGCTCTCTAATTGTTCCGTGGCTACTTTCCACTTTGTAAAGGTAGCAGAAATTCTTTAGCTAAGATAAAAACCTCTTCTAGTAGAAGTGCACTCCAAAATTAAACCATTGTTCTCTAGTCTTGGGTAGTGCCATAGCCTCTGTGATATGGTCTTTCATTGTCTTGGGTTAGACTACTCTTGCTTGAGGGTACACTCAGGCACACTATTCTATTTTTTTCTTCTTTTTTTTATTTCCTTTCCTTACTGAGTTACTTTCCCTGTTGGAGACCTTGGGGTTAGCATCATGCTTTCCATCTAGGGTTGTAGCTTATCTTGTAATAATAATAATAATAATAATAATAATAATAATAATAATTATAATAACAACAACAAGAGCAATCAGACATTTCTGACCTCCGCTAAAGGTTTATGTAGTCGTCCACGACCTAAGATCTATCTGTGGTGAACATTTCGTCACAATCCATCTATCGAGTAGTTTTGACGTATAATCCTGTTCTTTAAAATTGTGAAAAATGCAAATCCGGATCTAGAATCCGGTCCGGACCCGGATCATCTCCAAAATTTAACGGGGTCGTCCATGACCTAAGATCTATCTGTGGGCAAAATTTCGTCGAAATCTATTGAGTAGTTATGACGTAATCCTCTCCAGTCCCCCACACACAAATAATTAAATAGATAAACCAACTCGAGAACATATCCTCTTGGTGGAGGTAATAATAATAATAATAATAATGATAATAATAATAATAATAATAATAATAATAATAATAATAATAATAATAATAACT
Source organism: Palaemon carinicauda (assembly GCF_036898095.1). Lineage (NCBI taxonomy): Eukaryota > Metazoa > Arthropoda > Malacostraca > Decapoda > Palaemonidae > Palaemon > Palaemon carinicauda. The sequence goes on from NC_090736.1 coordinate 93,760,224, forward strand.
GGTATGATTATGGATAGGGTGAAGGCAGAAGTCTGGTAAAGGAAATTAGAAGATCATGCAAAATTGAATGGGCTCTGATTTGATTAGGATGAAAGAAGATAAACAAATGGAAAATGAATGTGAACAAGAATAATGTTATAAGATTAAAATGAAATCATGAATGTGGAGCAATGACTGTAGTTGTTATTGTTATTATTATCATTATCATCAAAACAATGATTTTTTTTTTCTATCACAGTCTTTCGACTGGGTGGTATTTATAGTTTAGGGTTCCGGGTTGCATCCTGCCTCCTTAGGAGTTCATCAATTTTCTTATTATGTGCGCCGTTCCTAGAATCACACTCTTCTGCATGAGTCCTGGGGCTACTTCAGCCTCTAGTTTATCTAGATTCCTTTTCAGGGGTCTTGGGATCGTGCCTAGTGTTCCTATGATTATGGGTAAAATTTCCACTGGCATATCCCATATCCTTCTTATTTCTACTTTCAGGTCTTAATACTTATCTATTTTTTCCCTCTCTTTCTCTTCAGCTCTGGAGTCCAATGGTACTGCGATATCAATGGGTGATACTTTCGTCTGGATTTTACCAATCAACGTCACGTCTGGTCTATCTATCTATCTAACTATTATTATTATTATTATTATTATTATTATTATTATTATTATTATTATTATTATTAGCTAAGCTACAACTCTAGTTGGAAAATCAGGATGCTATAAGCCCAAGGGCTAAACAAGGAAAAAATAGCCCAGTGAAGAATGGGAATAAGGAAATAAATAAATGGCAAAAGAGGTAATGAACAATTAAAATGAAATATCTTAAAAACAATAACAACATTAAAATAGATCTATCATATATTAACTATAAAAAAGAGACTTATGTCAGCCTGTTCAACCTAAAAACATTTGGAGCAAGTTGGAAATTTTTAAGTTCCACCGATTCAACTAGATTAGGAAAATCATTCCACAACTTGGTCCAGCTAGAATAAAACTTCCAGAATACTGTGTAATATTGAGCCTTATGATAGAGAAGGCATGACTATTAGAATTAACTGCATACCAGGTATTATGAACAGGATGGTACTGTCCGAGAAGATCTGAATGCAAAAGATGTCAGAATCTTGTAAAACCTTATGCTACATGCATATAATAACGAACCAATTAAACGACGGTGCCAGAAAATGATATCTAGATCAGGAATAAGAAATTTAATAGACCGTAGGTTCCTGTGCAACAAAATAATGTAGAGAAGATTCAGCAGCTGAAGACTAGACACGAGAACAATACTCGAAACAAGGTAGAATAAAAGAATTAAAACACTTCTTCAGAATAGATTGATCATCCAAAATCTTAAAAGACTTTCTCAATAAGCCAAATTTTTGTACAATTGAAGAGGAGACAGACCTAATGTGTTTCTCTAAAGTAAATTTGCTGTCAAGAATCACACCTAAAATTTTAAGTCATATAGAGTTAAAGAAACATTATCAATGCTGACATCCGGATGTTGAGGAACCACTGTCCTCGACCTGCTTACAATCATAAATTACGCTGAATTCTGTTAGGATTCAAATTCATGTCCCATAATTTGCACCTTGCACAAATCACCCTCGCCAACTTCGTCGAGCGAAGGTTTTGTTTTGATGGATGTGTATTTTGTTTGTCTGTCTGTGTGTTTGTTATTCGCATAACTCATAAACTGTTTGACCGAATCTCATGAAATTTGGTACAATGATTGGCCATGGTCCAAGGACAATTTGATTAGATTTTGTGAGTGATTGGATCAAAGGTCAAGGTCAAGATAACGAAAAGGTAAAAAACGTCTTTCTGCTATATCGTGGCAAATATTTACCCGATTTGCATGAAATTAGTGCCAAGATGTGCATAATTAGATTTTCTATCTTGTGGTTTGAGAGAGATTGGGTCAAAGGTCAAGGTCAAATACGTCTTTTTGCTATATAATGGTCAATCTTTATCTGATTTGCACGAAACTAGTGCCAAAATGTGCATCATTCGATTGCTTATTTTGTGATATACAACACGATCAAGGTAAAAATGTCTTTCTGCTATTATTGTGGACAAATTTCATGAAATTTGATGGAATGATGGGCCATGATCCAAGGACAATTTGATTAGATTTTGGGAGTGATTGGGTCAATGGTCAAGGTCACAAAAAGGTAAAACAGTTATTTTGCTATATCGTAGTCAATTGTTATCCGACTTCTATAAAAACTAGTGCCAACATGTGCATAATTCATTGTCTATCTTGCTATGTAGCGTTGGTGAAGGTATGCACTCTACCGAGTGCCCATTCTAATTCTAGCTAGATCTCTATTAAAGGATTAAGCAACCCCAGATCTATATTGAGGAGATGGAATTGATGCAATGAGAGTAGCATTATCTGTATATGCAACAATTTTTTTCTAGGGCAAACCACATGTCATGTGCATATAGTATGAACAGTAATGGGCCAAGAACGCTACCTTGAGGAACACTAGATATAGATATACAGTAGTATGGACTCAGAGGGAGGTTGCTGTTTTGTTTAAAAAATCCAGATTACATTAATGGTAGGGGAATAAGTGTTTGAATGCTATCTGTTGGATTGAGGTTAGAGACTCCCTCAAGTTTGATAGTTTCTTGTAGTGTCTGCAACCTCGCCATCCTTGTGAACTAAAGGTGGGGGTGTTTGGTTGAGCCTATAGGTCTACTTGCTCAGTCATCAGCAGCCATTGCCTGGACCTCCATGGTCCTAACTTGGGTGTAGAGTGGCTTGGACGTTGATCATTGTCCTGCTAGGTCATTGTCATTGTCCCTTGACTTTGTCATTCATGAGCGACCTTTGAACCTTTAAACTGAAGTGCAGATGTTGAATGTGAATGAAATGAGAGCAAAAAAATAAGACAATTAAGATTAAAGGAAAATGCATAGGATATGGAGAGATGAAGAGGAAATTGTGTAAGTGACAGTGTGGCCGAAACAGTAGACAGATTAGTGTTTGAGATGGTTTATTAATGAGTAGATGATAGAACACGATGAGCAAGTGAAAGCAATACGGATGGTTATAAATAGGACTTGGATAGACTGTGGTGGAGAGAAGGGTAGAGGTGTAAGAAAGGGAATGGCTTAATATGCCAGAAACGTGTGTTTGTGAGAGAGAGAGAGAGAGAGAGAGAGAGAGAGAGAGAGAGAGAGAGAGAGAGAGAGAGAGAGAGAGAGAGAGTGATGGTACATGACAGGTATAATGTGTGTATACAGTGAGCGGGTTGATGTGCTGTTAATGAACCTTCTGTGTAGGTATGTACAGTTACAGGATAAATGAGACAGTAGTTGTTGTCTTGCAATATGCCTTTACATATACACACGCACACACACAGCATGAGGCTCAACACTACACAGTATTCTAGAAGTTTTATTACCTCCGCCAGGAGGTTATGTTTTCGGTTCGGTTTGTTTGTTTGTTTGTTTGTTTCTCTGTTTGTCTGTCTGTCTGTGGACAACGTAGAGGCCACATTTCTACACGGAATCACTTCAAACTTGGCCAAGTAGTTCCCCAATGTGTATGGAAGAACTGATTAAATTTTGGTCAAGGTCACCCCAAGGTCAAGGTCACAGGGGTCACTGGTGTCACTATGACATAAGTGGCCATATCAAGAGACAGAAATAAAGCACTGACTTTTGCATAAGCCAACAGGGAAGTCCTAGTCCAGGCGCAACCCATGGGTGATGTTCAAATTTATAAAGGTCAAAGGTCAAGGTCATATTGGTGCATTATATCAATGTCATATTAAGTATCAGTGGCAAATGAACAAAGATCACTTGAAGGTCAAAAGTCAAGCAGGTCACTTGAAGGTCAAGGTCACGTGAAGGTCAAGGTCACGTGAAGGTCAAGGTCACCTGAAGGTCAAGGTCACGTGAAGGTCAAGTACATTTGAAGATCAAGGTCACTTGAAGCCAAGGTCATGTGAAGGTCAAGGTCACGTGAAGGTCAAGGTCACTTGAAGGTCACGTGAAGGTCAAGGTCATGTGAAGGTCGAAGTCACATCAATTCATGATTCTAGGACATATGGCGCTCTAGGTCACCTTGGCGGAGGTATGTCCTCTACGAGGACCATGTCCGCGTTCAGGACTTGCTCACTTGTTCCAGCTGTGATCAAGCTGTGGAATGATCTTCCTATCCGGGTAAAAGAATCGGTGGAGCTCCAAAAGTTCAAACTAGCAGCAATTGTTTTTATGTTGAATAGGCTGATACAAGTCTCCATTCATAGTTTATTTATGAAATATCTATTTCAATGTTGTTACTGTTCTTGAAATATGGTTATTACCTCCGCCAGGAGGTTATGTTTTCGGTTCGGTTTGTTTGTTTGTTTGTTTGTTTGTTTCTCTGTTTGTCTGTCTGTCTGTGGACAACGTAGAGGCCACATTTCTACACGGAATCACTTCAAACTTGGCCAAGTAGTTCCCCAATGTGTATGGAAGAACTGATTAAATTTTGGTCAAGGTCACCCCAAGGTCAAGGTCACAGGGGTCACTGGTGTCACTATGACATAAGTGGCCATATCAAGAGACAGAAATAAAGCACTGACTTTTGAATAAGCCAACAGGGAAGTCCTAGTCCAGGCGCAACCCATGGGTGATGTTCAAATTTATAAAGGTCAAAGGTCAAGGTCATATTGGTGCATTATATCAATGTCATATTAAGTATCAGTGGCAAATGAACAAAGATCACTTGAAGGTCAAAAGTCAAGCAGGTCACTTGAAGGTCAAGGTCACGTGAAGGTCAAGGTCACGTGAAGGTCAAGGTCACCTGAAGGTCAAGGTCACGTGAAGGTCAAGTACATTTGAAGATCAAGGTCACTTGAAGCCAAGGTCATGTGAAGGTCAAGGTCACGTGAAGGTCAAGGTCACTTGAAGGTCACGTGAAGGTCAAGGTCATGTGAAGGTCGAAGTCACATCAATTCATGATTCTAGGACATATGGCGCTCTAGGTCACCTTGGCGGAGGTATGTCCTCTACGAGGACCATGTCCGCGTTCAGGACTTGCTCACTTGTTGTTAATTACTTCGCTTGTAATTTATTTCCTTTCCTCACTAGGCTATTTTTCCCCGTTGAAGCCCTTGCGGTTATAGCATCTTGCTTTTTTAACTAGGGTTGTAGCTTAACTCTATATATATATATATATATATATATATATATATATATATATATATATATATATATATATATATATATATATATATATATATGTATATATATATATACATATATATATATTGTTACGGGCCCGTGGTGTGAGTGCGGCCTTGCTTAAAGGACTCAGGGTAGTAACAAAGAAGGATAATAATGGTAAGGTCGCCAGTCGGCAATAAGACAAGGGATACCAACAAAATAAATGTATTTACAATAATATTTAAATAAAAGTTATTAAAAGAAAGGGGAGCACAACAGGTAATTATATCTTAATTTAAGCCACGATGAGCTTCGAGTGGAGTTTGATGGACCGTGGATGAGACTTCAGCACAGCAATCAAGTTCCCTGGAAAGGGAATCAAATCGAATTATCAACAGCGCACTTACTTCTACAGGCTGGGAACACAATGAAGTCGTGTGGTTAAAACCTTTTAAGCAAATTAAATGAAAGTGCAAAGCTTAGGGATTTAAACACTACACATGGGAATCAACACTGTCACAGGGTGAATTAATTAAGGTTAGAAGCAAACAGCACACATGGTTTGGGTATAGGGAACAGGATAAAAGGTTCAGTGGGTAGGATCTTTCTTGAAGGATAAAAGGAAAAAATGGGATGTGATTAGGAAGGGATGGGAGGTTGAGTAAGGATGATGAGGATCTCAAAATCAGACACCTTACCTTAGTAAAAAGGACTCTGGTTCCTCCCTTGTGGAGGGTATGTCACATGGTCCTGCCTCCCTATAGTCTTGAGGGTGAAGAGAGAGGCTGAGTAACGAAGAAAGATGCCCAGCCGCTCCTAGGCAGACTGAGCTCCCTTTTGCCCCCAAGTGGCGGGGGCGGGGGGGGATTGGCCTGACTGTTGTCCCATTGGTCAGGCCTTGTCACGTGTCCCGACACCCCCATCAATAGGCCTCCTCTTTCTCCTGGGATCTCGACGTCGCCACGTGGCTCGTAAAAGATGGCTGAAAAATGAGACCTCAAGGGGAGTAGACTGATATAGGATGGTTGGAGGGGTGAGACTCTGGGTAGGGTCCCAAAACTTGTGGCCTGTAGACCAAGTCCTTGCTGGTGGGGTCCTTGTTTGAACAAAGGTGGCGCAATGACCGCCAAGAATAACAGCCCCCCATTTTAGCAGAGATTTTGTCCTAGAACAGGACAAGAACTCTGCAAGCAAGGTCTGAAGCCACTAGCCTTAATGACTCCACCCTCAGTGAGTCTCACCACGATAATGGATTAATATCTAAGCTGCAACTAGGGTCATAATTTTACGTTATTCTGACAGTAAATTAACTTTAAGTGCCACGTAGAAATAAGCATGCTGGCTGTGGGGCAACAACCAAAAAAAAATTAAAAATGCAGAAATAAAAATTTAAATGCCACAAATGGTTAAAGTTAAGTGACCTAGTGCAGTGGGACACATGAAAATTAAAACAAATTGGCGTATAATATGGAAGAGATAAAATAAATACATAAAAATACATTAAATGCAACTAATGATGCCAAGATGGCTCCTCAAGTTTATCTACCTGGGGAGACACCAAGGCCAATTAAAATTTTTCCATACAACCTAAATTAACATACTGACTACTGACTAGTGCATTTGGCACTAATGCTGGGAGAACACATCTCTCTCACCTGAGTTCTTTAGGCGCTTGACCTTCCAGTTGTAGTTCTGGAGGTCTATGCCCCACCTCATGAGCCCTTTATTCCCATTACGTAGCTCAGTCAAGTAGGTTAGAGGGTTATGGTCCATTAGGAATGTCAGTGGGAACACATGGTCAGCACGATAGGAACCAAGATGCTCAAGAGATAAGCCCATGTCTGAGAGCTCATTCTCTTGAGTTTGGAGTTTATACCATGTCTGGAAGAAATTTAAGTAAACCCCACAGTTGAGAATTCCTGCTTGCACCTGGTGAAGTCAAAAATGAATTATGAGTATGGTCAGAGGTCGTGACTCCTCTGTCATGAAGTGGAAACCCTCGTCCTTTTGAAATGTGGCTAGGAATCCATACCAATAAGAGAATTGTGTCAGTTCTGTGACATTAATGGATGGGATATGTTGGAGCGATGCCCTCAGCACTATTTTCTTATAGTTACCCGAGACTTGGCAAGGATAGCAGGATGCTAAGTAAGCCTTGGCAATCTCGTGCAAGCCCAGCCAGAACCGATGCTGGATCAGCTGTGTGGTAAATGATACCCCAACTTGTCCTCCCAGTCCCTCATGGACCATGCGTGGCACCGACAAGCAGAGATTACGGGGAACAATTACTTGCCGGCACGAGACATTAACAGGATCGTGAGAACCTCGGGTGATCTTAAGGGGCACCTCATCCTTTAGCAGGAACTCAGCCTTAGAGGGGTTATTTATTTCCACCTCGTTCGAGTAGGTGGGTGCCCTGTGGTTTATCACTGTCTCATCCATCAGCTGGAATCTGCTGAGCTGTGCCTGGCTCCTGAGGGTCATCTTGGTCCTCCTCTGAGACCTCTGGCCTGGTGGGAAGCATCATTGCTTTAGCTGGGGAACACTCTCGGGTACGGGGCTTAGACTCAATGCTGGAAGGGGGAGACTCCTGGCCCTCCTCGGAGACCTCTGGCATGGTGCTTGAAGTAGCCCTATCCCCAGTGGTGGAAAGCAGCATTCACCAGAATTAACTTCTGGCGTACGAGGCTCAGACTCACTGCTGGAAAGGGGAGACTCTTGGGCCTCTTCCCGTAGCCAAGCTACCTCACCAAGATCAATGTTACCTAGCCAGTCGTCTTCCCCTGCCGGAAGCATCCTCACTGTTTTGGGCTCTGGCTTGGCAGCCTTCATGCACCTGAGGGGCACTCACTGTACACCCTTCACAGGCTTTTGACCCAAGCTTGAATTGTAGCCCTCATGTGCGAGATTGCTCACTGCTCCCAGTCCGCACTTCTTGCTGAGCTGGGACGTGGTCACCTTCAGTTCCCCTGTAGGGAGTTCCTTGGTGAACCCTTCAATGAAGTGGATCCTCCTGCGATTGTGCTGCTGGACTTTGGCAACATTGGGTTGAGGTGGCAAGTGATTGAGTTGTGCCAATCGGGCGTCCATCTCCTGCATTTTTAATTCATGCGCTCACTTTTTTTCATATCGCATCCTTTCTTGCTCTGTTCTTCTCCTGGCTTCGGCTTTATTCATGAGCTCCCGCACATACCTTCGCAATGCTTCTCCCTCATAGCCTTGTCGTTCTGCCAAATCCACAAATGCACTGATCTCAGCAGCAGTCATTTTGCTAATTTCTTGTGGAGACAGCAACAAGAAACAAACTCAACAGCACAAGGTACGATGTTGACCGTGCAAGAAATTACACGGAAGGGAAAGACGCTCTAGCCTTACGCAAGAGTCTCATGGAAGGAAGGATGAAGATGGGGCTGGGGAAAATGCACAAAGGCTGTAAAAAATGCCTCTCGAGAAAGGACTATCGCCAAATAGTAAGCCTCGTAAGTAATTGAACAGGAGCCTAACTTGAAAACCAGGGTCACAACAATGGGTGAGCTTAGGCTGTCTGGTTGTAATGCATCCAAACAAGTAACGATATATATGACAACTGTGCTACACAATAAAAAATGGAATCACAACTATGGGTGACCCTCTATGCTAGACAAAAAAAATGGAATCACAACATGGGTGAATCTCTATGCTAGTCATAAAAAAATGGAATCACAACAATGGGTGACCCTATGCTAGTCATAAAAACATGGAATCACAACAATGGGTGACCTTATGCTAGTCATAAAAAAATGGAATCACAACAATGGGTGAATCTCTATGCTAGTCATAAAAAAATGGAATCACAACAATGGGTGAATCTCTATGCTAGTCATAAAAAAATGGAATCACAACAATGGGTGAATCTCTATGCTAGTCATAAAAAAATGGAATCACAACAATGGGTGAATCTCTATGCTAGTCATAAAAAAATTGAATCACAACAATGGGTGAATCACTATGCTAGTCATAAAAAATGGAATCACAACAATGGGTAACCCTATGCTAGTCATAAAGAAAATGGAATCACAACAATGGGTGAATCTCTATGCTAGTCATAAAAAAATTGAATCACAATAATGGATGACCCTCTATGCTAGTCATAAAAAATGGAATCACAACAATGGATGACCCTCTATGCTAGTCATAAAAAATTGAATCACAACAATGGATGACTCTCTATGCTAGTCATAAGAAAAATAGATTTGTAAAATGTGTGGGTGTGTTCTTGCAACACCACCACTTGCAACTCTGTGACTTAAAGCAAAGTTTGTATTTATACTTAGAGTATAATAAATTAAATAAAACAAACAATGTCACTGAGTTTGCTTATTGCTTCGCTAAGAAAATCAACCCCTTTATGTACTTTCCCTTTCGTAAGAAATTACACTTCCCAAATATTTTATCTAAATGATCCTGTACCCTGACTGAAAAAATGAAGTTGAATGTGACATCGTAAATCCTTTATCTTTAGGTTAACAATTTTACACAATCGTACTAAAATTATCCTTTTCAAAATGTACATAAAAATAATATCCCACGAAAAGAAACAAAATGAAATTACATAGCCTTACTATAAAAAAAAAATCGAAATAAGGAATGCCACGTGTTCTTACCGTTACTCAACAGAATTATGCCTCACTGCCGTGAAATGTTTACGTGAATTGTAAGCCAAGAGTTTCGATATGAGACTAGCCTGTATCCTAGCACTAAAGATAAATGATAAAATAGTTCATGCACAAAATTAAATGATTGATATGTGCGTGGACCACTTACCAACGTGCAACAATTCAGCAAAACCTCGGTTCTGTGCTTTTGTTAAGTAGAATTTCGTAAGCAAATAACCAAGCTAATAATAACAGACAATAACAAACCTTGGCTTCATTCGGAAACACGGCGGTGGGCTGAGTTATATCAGGTTGGCCACGTTTTAAATAAACACGTGTTTAGCCTGCCATGTTTTTTCCCTAAAATTTCGTAAATTTCACTTCACTTATTTAACACAAAATTGAACATTCACTCACTGCACAATATATATAAATGAGAAATTTTAACCAATGTGATAATAAACACTCAGAAAAAACAGAACACAAATTCTTCTCACGCAGTTGGCTATCCTGCTAAACAATGGGACTAAAGTCTACCACGTTGGTTTTAAAAACAAAAGGGTTCGCGGTGCGAACAAACGCACAAATAAACACAAAATTTCAACAATGAAAATAGAATTCTTTTGTTGTTTTCTTCCATGGTTCCAACTCCAGTGATAATAGAATTTACTTTAGAAGGAAATTAAGTTCGTCAAGTCGCTAAAGACAGAAAAGGGGGAATTTTTATGTTAATAACAATAAATTGAAATTACTGTCTTAGCGAATCCTGGCAAGGTCGCCAGTTTGTTACGGGCCCGTGGTGTGAGTCCGGCCTTGCTTAAAGGACTCAGGGTAGTAACAAAGAAGGATAATAATGGTAAGGTCGCCAGTCGGCAATAAGACAAGGGATACCAACAAAATAAATGTATTTACAATAATATTTAAATAAAAGTTAATAAAAGAAAGGGGAGCACAACAGATAATTATATCTTAATTTAAGCCACGACGAGCTTCGAGTGGAGTTTGATGGACCGTGGATGAGACTTCAGCACAGCAATCAAGTTCCCTGGAAAGGGAATCAAATCGAATTATTAACAGCGCACTTACTTCTTCAGGCTGGGAACACGATGAAGTCGTGTGGTTAAAACCTTTTAAGCAAATTAAATGAAAGTGCAAAGCTTAGGGATTTAAACACTACACATGGGAATCAACACTGTCACAGGGTGAATTAATTAAGGTTAGAAGCAAACGGCACACGTGGTTTGGGTATAGGGAACAGGATAAAAGGTTCAGTGGGCAGGATCTTTCTTTGAAGGATAAAAGGAAAAAATGGGATGTGATTAGGAAGGGATGGGAGGTTGGGTAAGGATGATGAGGATCTCAAAATCAGACACCTTACCTTAGTAAAAAGGACTCTGGTTCCTCCCTTGTGGAGGGTATGTCACATGGTCCTGCCTCCCAATTAGTCTTGAGGGTGAAGAGAGATGATGGTTCCCTCACGGAGGCTAAGTAACGAAGAAAGATGCCCAGCCGCTCCTAGGCAGACTGAGCTCCCTTTAGCCCCCAAGTGTCGGGGGGGGGGGGGGGGGGGGCAGGGATTGGCCTGACTGTTGTCGCATTGGTCAGGCCTTGTCACACGTCCCGACGGCCCCATCAATAAGCCTCCTCTTTCTCCTGGGATCTCGATGTCGCCATGTGGTTCATAAAAAATGGCTGAAAAATGAGACCTCAAAGGGGAATAGACTGGTATAGGATGGTTGGAGGGGGGCGGATGGGTGAGACTCTGGGTAGGGTCCCAAAACTTGTGGACTGTAGACCAAGTCCTTGCTGGTGGGGTCCTTGTTTGAACAAAGGTGGCGCAATGACCGCCAAGAATAACAATATACATATATATATATATATATATATATATATATATATATATATATATATATATATATATATATATATATAATATATATATATATATATATATATATATATATATATATATATATATATATATATATATTATATATATATATATATATATATATATATATATATATATATATATATATATATATATATATATATATATATATATATATATATATATGTTAGGTTAAGTGGCTTTGTTGGAACAAGTGTATTCCGCTTGTTTCTTAGTATTGCTTGTTTAATAATCACCATTAACCTGTTGTTCTTTTTCTTGAGGGTCAAGTGAGTTAACGTGTGTCGGAAGATGTCCGATAGCAGTCAGTCAGTCAGTCAGTCAGTCAGAGGCAGTCAGGTATGCTTACCTGTGGACCAGTACGTGGCAGCGTCAGGTACTTGATACCTGGTTATTTGGTTTGAAACCGTCGGACGGAGTATGATCTTCGAGTTGGAGGTCGGCAGCCTTTGGCCAGCATTGGCATGTTTTCACCGTCGAGAGGACGACATGTCGAGTATGACATCACTGGGCAGCAGCATTAGCGTGTTTTCGTCGTCGAGAGGACGACGTGTCGAGTGTGACCTCATTGGGCAGCAGATTTGGCCGGAATTAGTGTGTTTCTGTCGTATGGAGGACGACGTCATGTGGAGTGTGGCTCCACTGGGCATCATTAGTGTATTTTTGTCAGCTGGAGAACGACACTGTGTGGAGGGTTAACCTCATTGGCAGCGTGGAGCTGTATTGATGACCTTGTGTATAGATTTGTCTGTTGTTGCTGTGTCGTAAGCTGTAATCTCCTTAGGTGGAGTGGGACCTTTTGAAGGTTGACCTAATGATGCCTTGTTTTGCCTAATTCTCGGAATTGTTTAGAAGTCACGCATTTAAGTAATGTAATATTTTACTGTTCTCATGATTTTTATTATTTTCATATTTTGAATGATTTAACTTTGTATTAATGTTAATTGTTTGACTGACTTGCTGACTCATTTGTATAAAATTGTAAATATTTAATTGTGATAAATTAGTTTTAAGGTTACTTTATTTTGCTTTATTCCTCCCTCCCTTGCTGGGCTCTATCTCTGTCAGTTTTTCCAGTCCCGAATGCCTTACAACTTAAAGAACCTGATGAACCATTAAGTCGGTTCGTAACAATGGCGACCTTGCCAGGATTCGGCACTGTTTGACTGGCAGGTTCATGGCAGCATCGGAGGAGGGTAAGAGAGGTGCTGTTTAAAAAAAAAATTGTGCCTTTTTTTTTTTCTTGAGGTAGTGAGGTGTTAGGTTAAGTGGCTTTGTTGGAACAAGTGTATTCCGCTTGTTTCTTAGTATTGCTTGTTTAATAATCACCATTAACCTGTTGTTCTTTTTCTTGAGGGTCAAGTGAGTTGACGTGTGTCGGAAGATGTCCAATAGCAGTCAGTCAGTCAGTCAGTCAGAGGCAGTCAGGTATGCTTACCTGTGGACCAGTACGTGGCAGCGTCAGGTACTTGATACCTGGTTATTTGGTTTGAAGCCGTCGGACGGAGTATGATCTTCGAGTTGGAGGTCGGCAGCCTTTGGCCAGCATTGGCGTGTTTTCACCGTCGAGAGGACGACATGTCGAGTATGACATCACTGGGCAGCAGCATTAGCGTGTTTTCGTCGTCGAGAGGACGACGTGTCGAGTGTGACCTCATTGGGCAGCAGATTTGGCCGGAATTAGTGTGTTTCCGTCGTATGGAGGACGACGTCATGTGGAGTGTGGCTCCACTGGGCATCATTAGTGTATTTTTGTCAGCTGGAGAACGACACTGTGTGGAGGGTTAACCTCATTGGCAGCGTGGAGCTGTATTGATGACCTTGCGTATAGGTTTGTCTGTTGTTGCTGTGTCGTAAGCTGTAATCTCCTTAGGTGGAGTGGAACCTTTTGAAGGTTGACCTAATGATGCCTTGTTTTGCCTAATTCTCGGAATTGTTTAGAAGTCACGCATTTAAGTAATGTAATATTTTACTGTTCTCATGATTTTTATTATTTTCATATTTTGAATGATTTAACTTTGTATTAATGTTAATTGTTTGACTGACTTGCTGACTCATTTGTATAAAAGTGTAAATATTTAATTGTAATAAATTAGTTTTAAGGTTACTTTATTTTGCTTTATTCCTCCCTCCCTTGCTGGGCTCTATCTCTGTCAGTTTTTCCAGTCCCGAATGCCTTACAACTTAAAGAACCTGATGAACCATTAAGTCGGTTCGTAACAATATATATATATATATATATATATATATATATATATATA
>NC_090736.1:93781694-93794194 GCF_036898095.1 Palaemon carinicauda
GTCCAAGAGGTACAAGGTATAAGTTCAGGTATTTATCGGAGGAAAAGGAAGAGGGAGCAAACTCAAAGACAAAATAAACTTGCAACTGTTTTAGGGGGAAAGAAAGTTGATTCAATAAACGATAATATTCGAGGAATTGCTCACAACTTATATTTTAGTTATTGTAATAGTCATCATAATGACGATGAACCTGTTGAATATCGAGTGTTTTTTTTTATCTACTCCATTTTAAAAATACATGTAGAAGTTTTAAGTAATTTTGCGTATTTAATGATAATGAAGTTAATAAACGTGGATTTTTATCTACTTTTACATTTCAAACATAAGTGTTTAGATATCTTTAGACTATATTTTGATTCCATGTTTATGTTTATATATGTAAGTCTCCGTATCAGACAGACGGCAAGCAAATGTTGTTAAGAGCAAAATATTATCTCATAAATCTCATCTGATATGACACTTCTTTAATGACTATTTTTGTCACTTTTATTATGTCATTCTATTGAAAGGATCCCATATATATATATATATATATATATATATATATATATATATATATATATATATATATATATATATATTAGTTAGTTATGTTGCACAATATTACATTCGGTAATATAACTGATTTATGTTAGATACATGAGAATATTTAACATTTATTTTTTTCTTAAAAAAGATGTTTATTGCTGCAATGCAATGCCAATATTGTATTATGTATTCTTTTGTGATTATCTTACTCTTCTTACCTTGCGATGTTTTCAATTCGATTAATATTTGCATTTGTCTGTCTTTGTATAGCTTATACCTACTTCTCTTCAAAGATATCAAACGGATAAACATACTGTACTACGATCTTTTTGTGAAACCAGACAAAATATCCCTGCGGTGTTTTTGTAGATTCTATTATTATCATTATTATCAAGCTGTCTATAAACATTTCAGGTCTTTATGAATGAAGTTGATGATAACATCTTTAATGAGCTACTTACCCATCAAATCTTAACGCATCCACCATGAAGGAGTTATCCTTTAAATCTGTTTTCTTCGCACGAAGCCCCGCCCCAATCTGCACTCCTGTTTGGGAAAAAAAAAAAAATTTCGCGCCCTGGCCAACCTACTACCTATTACTCATAAGCAGCAAATGCATGTAATAATTATGTAACGAATATGGCCATTTTATAACCTATGTATTCACCTACTGTAAAATATTTTTATACTTATGAGTAATTTTTTCCTTGGTTCACTTTCTCGAATTTTATATCACGAGACCAACATGACTTGAGAAAGATCTCTTCCTTTTAACAAACATAGTCTATGGAACTGTCTGTAGAAGGGAAAAAAATACGGAAACCAGTTTTACTGACCTTTTTTTTTTATCAGAAAAAATTTCTTACAACGGTGAAACAACATAAGTTTAGGAGAGACTTAATTCAGTTAGGCCTATTTGCATATTGAGGCCATTATTGGCCTGTGTCTTTCCAATATCTATTTGAACCAAAGATTGATTGGAACTCGGTTTAACGGTGACAGAACAAATTTTATATATCAAATGTTATCAATCCATCACTTTCTCTGTCTTAGGATATACTGTTTATTTCGTTGTCATTATTACATTCATTTACCTTTAGACATATCTTTGTATCTAAATTTCCCTTTTCATTATCATCAGGAGAAAATGAAGCAAGATTTGCGTACAAATTTGAGAGAGAGAGAGAGAGAGAGAGAGAGAGAGAGAGAGAGAGAGAGAGAGAGAGAGAGAGGTGACCAATTCTTCAACCATAATACGTTTCAAAATGTTTATCTGCTAGGCAATCTCTTTCCTGTCCTTTTCTTTTAACCTTTCCACTTCTTTATTCGCCAGTGGAGATAATCGCCAGAAGGCTCAGCCACGATTCTAAAAGGGAATGTAAAAATAGGCTCCATTCTGGTATGAAAAGAATCTCATCGGGATTTTTCTCCTTTCCGGTATTCTAGAACCCTAAGAATAGATATTCATGTCCCTTCGCCAAAAATTCGAATTGCCAAATAGGCCTAAAGTTTAAATCTTGGTTTTGGACAAAGCTGGCATGTTTATAGGAACATAAGATATGTTGTATCTTACACGGTCTCTGTATAATGTATTTTGAATGAAAGTTCAGACTTGAGTTATGTGGACACCAGGGAGAGAATGGCACCACGTGATAGTGTCAGTTGGCTCTTCTAGCACCCGAAGAGTTGGCAGACACAAGTCCCGTTTATATACAATAAGAACTAGACCTGTTTGGGTGAGAACATTGGGCTGGACGACTGGAGATTTGTGGGAACCTCTGGAATTGAAGGCGAAGGAATGAAATGTGGTGGAAAAGTAGCTATTCTATTTGGTTGAATCTCCATTGGCAATGGTTCTATTACATATATTAACATCTGTGTGTATTTTTCTGTTAAACATTGAGTAACATGAGTCTATCCAGCTTCCACGATTTCACTTATCTCCTGCATATTTAGGTATTTGAAGCAATCATATAAGAGCATCCAATTCATTCAAAACATCAACCGGATACTGTAAGACTAGAGGGGCACACAGTAAAGCGCAAACCTCCGCCAGGGCAGCTTATTCTCGACCTTTTGGACTGATTTATTTTGGATGTTTTGCTCGTCTGTAACCTTGAATTTTGTCCTTCCAAAATTTAATCATTTCCAGCTTTTTACATAAGTTTAAAATCCCTGCAAGTTTCATTATTTTACCATCAAAATTTGACCTTTTGCTTGACCTTGACCTTGGACTCAACCTTGACCTTCAACATTAACATGTATTAATGGGCGTGGACTTTAATACACTCAAATGTGAACAAAGTTTGAAGTCTCTGTGACAACGATGTCCAAACTTATGGCTGAGTGCGTGAATTGGACATTTTGCTTGACCGTGACCTTGACCTTTGACCTTAAACTTCCAAAATTTATCAATTTCTAGCTTTTTACATAACAGTTAATCCCTGCAAGTTTCATTACTCTACGATGAAAATTGTGCCCAGGAAGGTGTTCATAAACAAACAAATAAACAAACATACAAACAAGCAAACAAACACACAGAGGGTATAATATAACCTCCTTCCAACTTCGTTGGCGGAGGTAAAAATAATCAATGGCAGGTGTAGGTCTAGGTAGCAATTTTAGAATTAAAAGGCCTAGTGAATAAAGACTGAATTTGTAACAATGTTAATTTATATAAACAAAGATTTATTTGCTTGTGAAAGGCTGCATAAGAGAAAAATAACTGTAATTTTTAAAAGAAAACTTCCTTTGCCAGACGAACCACACAATTAAATTTCCCACCAGACGAATTGGAATCGCTACATGGTCTTGGTAGAGATTATTGATTCTCATTACCATCACAAGAAGCCATCTGTGAAAATCCCAAGCGACTCAAGTAGTGCAGCATCAGCATCTGCTTAATATCAGTTAAAATCTTGATCTCCCTCGAGAATGAAATAAGATTGTGGTTCCTTTAATGATTTTCTGTCGTTGGGAATTGAACGACTAAAGCTCAAAATTGGACGATGAATATTGTGGAAAGACATCATGGGTATGGACACAATTATGCATTTTTAAAAATCATAAGATGGCAACTTTCATTTCTAGGATGATTGCTAAGAAGATAAGGGTTGGAGAACTTGTGTATTTCAGGAAAACTTAAGGGGGTGGGGTTCAACTCATCAGAGTTGAATCCAACACCGTAGTAAGACCCTTTATGTTTATGGTAACTTTTTTTTTTTTTTTTTTTTTTTTTTTTTTTTTTTTTTTTTTTTTTTTTTTTTGACAAATGGCGTCTAATGTTTAACAATTTGAAATCTGGCTTATCATTCTGTTTTGTAGAACAGGTTGATATACTTTCCATATCAAAATATAGTTGCAACTTGACTTGTAATGATATTAAAGGCATGCATCTTTACAGATTTATAACAAACTCGTAACACGTTTGAGTCTGAAATGACCAAGATAAGATCAGATCGATCATACTAATGCAAATTTAAGTCTCTCTTCCTGGCGTGGATTTCCAATTTTGCACGTCTTATACATCTGTTTGCATTTTGAGCATAAAGCCAGTTTGCACATGTATCTGGATTCATAGTTTCTAGGTTTCCTAATCTTCTTCTGAAGTGTCCAGTTGTAAAGAGGAACGAAGTTTGGCATACTTACCAAATTAATAAGAATTCAGTTGATGGTTGATTTATATCCCATAACTTATGTTCATATTGGTTTATGTTATTCTATATAGGACTATGAATGGTATGAAAAATGGTGACAATGGGCCTACCAAATTCTAACGGGGAAAAGCGACTGGTCAAAGTTTTCTTGTCATGAAAGACTAAGATTAATGAAAGGAATGAGGCTATTTCGTGCACTTTGAGTTCATAATAAAAAATTGAACAGCGCACAGTTTTCAGCTTAGGTCTTCTGAAATGTCAGCGTTGTTCGTCACCATGAAGTGAAAAATTGTCTAATTTTGCAAAATGCTAATTTCTTGATTTTATATTGATTTATGTCAGAACACCTATTTCTTTATTTTCAATAACCATAGAATAAGCCTATGTTTCTATCGAGCCACACGTACTGATGGCTAGATTTTCTCTCTCTCTCTCTCTCTCTCTCTCTCTCTCTCTCTCTCTCTCTCTCTCTCTCTCTCTCTCTCTCTCTCTCTCCCTCATTACTGACATGATCTACTGGTTATTCAAATGGTAAACGTAGACACTGATACAACATTTCAGTCATTTAGTTTCATTTTAATTATACGCTTCATTTTATAGGTGCACTAACCAGTATTGCACAGGATTTTTTTCCGCTTTTACCGCGGTTACATAATCACGCAAATACTACAAACGTAGGTGCAGCGTTGGTGTTCATTCATTACATGTTTGAATTTAATTTAAAGATAAATATTTTTATGCTGGAATTTCATGGTATCAAAATCACACAACAGAAAAAAATGGCGATTTCAAAGCTTGTAATTGTAATGGTTTGCCAATTGACTAAATATCTCACAAACATAAAATTTTATTCTCGGAAAATTATTTGGTGAAAACTATTTTGTCAAATGAAAATTTGTTGATTTTCATATACGCACTCACGTATGTGTAAAAATTAAGATGCCACTTTCTCTAAAAAGAAAAGTATTTAATCAGATGGTCCTACCAGTATTAACTTAGGTATCAGAAACTTGGGGCGTTACTAAACCAACATAAGCTAGTTACAACCCAAAGAGCTATGGAAAGAATGATGATGGGATTAACATTAACACTCAGAGGCAGAAAAAGAGCAACATGGATGCGAGAGCAAACAAATATAGAAGATATTCTAACTACATGCAAAATAAGAAATTAAAGAAATGTACGTGGACAGGACAACGAATGAGAATAACAGATAATAGATGGACATTAAGAATAGCAGAATGGGTCCCTAGAGATTGTAAATGGAAAATGGGAAGGAAGAGATGACGATTGATTGACGAAATAAAAAAGTTTGCGGCGGTGGACTGACAAGACCTTCAACAGACGAGTGGAAGGACGTGTCTAAGGAAGGCTTTTGTTCTGCAATGGACTAGTAACGACCGAATATATATATATATATATATATATATATATATATATATATATATATATATATATATATATATATATATATATATATATATATATATATATATATATATATAATGTGTATGTGTGTGGTGATGGATTAAATTCATGAATGCCAGAAGCCCATTTAGACAGCACAAAAGAAGACTAAAAGAAAAATACTGCAAACACATGCAATGCGTACAGTATATATATATATATATATATATATATATATATATATATATATATATATATATATATATATATATATATATATATGTATGTATACTGTGTGAGGTGTGTTTGTTTTTTTTAAATTTCATTAACGAGTATATTACAAAACTCTTGACATGTTATTGACAATTTGTTACAAAATATTGACAGTTGCACTGGAGGAGCTACCCCCCTAATTGTTGTGTGCGTATAATGTGCGATAAGGCATGCTTGAGAAGGTAACATGAATCATAAGGAAATAGTGTAATGGTTAGTGTAAAGTCACTTGTAAATCACTGACAACGTATTGTACAGGGGCATGGGACGTGTAAAACGTTTACTATTAATTGTTGTAGGAATCGGTTCGTTGCAATTGCTGATACATTTGCCCACGTACGTTTAATAACTTTGATGGCAGCTAACAAGTTTCCGGTTCTGTGACAGGTTGATCAATTAAACTCACTGATTTATGGACAGTTTTGATATGTTCTTAACGCATAAAATACTCCGTAACACATTTAAAGTGCGTTCGTATGTGCATAGTATATTAAGGTGACTCAGCCCATTTTGGTTTGGGGCTGGCAAACGCTGGCAACTATACCAGCCATAAGACTCTGGTGACCGAGTCCAACTACACTCTCAGCATCAGCGGCTGAGCGCCAGTCACAGTGACTAGTGTCCTAATGTCGGTTGAGTGGAATGGTTGCCGCTGGTTGGGAACACTGTGTGGTTGTGCTTTGTACTGGTGACGCTGTGAAACTACGTTTGCCGAAAGTGAAAGTGTGTTGAAACGTGCAGCTGTGAATTCAGTTGCCTACTGACGATTATCGGTTAAAATATTACCATCGATCACATTTATATGTAATGCTAGCCAAGGCTACAGTTGCTTCTATGTTGCAAATGTGCCCCATCTGACTTAAGTAGGGAAAGATGGTTTAGACTAATAAACAGTGGTGAAAAGCATTCAAAATTTAGGAAAATTAATGATAAAGTGACAATGATGTCACGTCGTGAAACAAATGTTCGCACTTCAGGTAATTAGCATATCGAAGCAGCAGGCAAATTATAAGCGGCATTTCTTGCCATTATAGCAGCGCTAGCGATAGTTCAAGTACAGTATTAATAGTACAAAAGTGAAAAGGAAAAAGTCCAACTTTACCTTAGCCTCATGACAGCAACGCCGCCTACGTCAGGAGGAGGAATTCATTGATTAGTTGTGTTGTCAGTCTGTTTATACGGATAAGAAACGGCGTGATGTGGACGGCGGACGGTTTTGTTGATGACCAGCTAGAACTTGGTGGTTTACAGGCTTTGGCAAGGCCCTGCCCTTCGACCAAGGTAGGCACCATCCCGACGGTGCCAAGACCAGACATCATCCAGTGCCGTCACCCACCACCACCACACAAACAAAACAAACCCTATGACTCCAGCCCTTCCTCCTCGTCCCCCTCCTCCCTTTCCAAGGGCGTAGTCAACACGTGTCGACAGCTGCCGCTCTCAACATGTAGACAGGGACCTACTCTCAAGTCTTTCCTGCTGATGGCGTTGACGATGGTCGTCGTGGTCCCGGGGGCGTTGGCCCTTCAGGGCACTGTCCGGGATGAGGTTTGGAAGAGATGGGTGCCCAGACAACGCCGGGAACTCATCAATGATGAAACGGTATTTGTTCATGATCCCCCCCCCCTCTCTCTCTCTCTCTCTCTCTCTCTCTCTCTCTCTCTCTCTCTCTCTCTCTCTCTCTCTCTCTCGTTCCGAGTGACCTTGGGTCTTCTCCCTCGTTAGCATCAACTGAGTCACATTTGGTTGTTTTGTAAATATTACCGCATACAGTCACTTATATGTAATAAAAGTGAGAGAGTTTTATGTATTATTTAGTGTTGTTGCTAGTATATTTCAGGAGACTATGTCCTATATAATTTCATTATATATATATATATATATATATATATATATATATATATATATATATATATATATATATATATATATATATATATATATATATATATATATAATTTCATTATATATATATATATATATATATATATATATATATATATATATATATATATATATATATATATATATATACACACACACACACACATATATATATATATATATATATATATATATATATATATATATATATATATATATATATATATATATATATATATATATACATAATAAATGTTTGTGTGCACGTCCGTTCGTATGTAAATATTGCATGTGCGAATATTGCTAATCCTAAGCAATAGAAGTTGGTATACAGAAGGCTAAGTAATAAAGCTCCAAGCAAAATTATTAACTTGGTTGCCTTATAGAGTTACAAGTGGTTGCAATGTCAAAAAAGCCGAATCTGGTTTCGTTGGCCTAGTTTCATCTTTTCATCACCTGAACAATTTTGAAACTAGTTTTGCATAACCTTAATCTTTTGGAGTTTTCGACCATTACTAAAAATGAAGTGAAAATAGTAATTGCGGGATTGATTGATTGTTATCATGGAATTATTATTTGAGTAATGTTACCCGTTTGGTTGAAAAAACTTTTTGCATTTTCAGTCTTTTTAAGAACTATCATGCCAGAAAAGACAAAAACTGGTCAAACCATCCTTATGTAACTTTTATTATTATTATTATTATTAGTTCTTGGAAGTAGATTACAGATGCCTCAGTGGGATTAATGCCCCCTGAGGCAGCTGTAATCTTCAATGAAACCTATTATCATCATCATCATTATTATTATTATTATTATTATTATTATTATTATTATTATTATTAATTTATGATTCCCATTGATAATGATGATAATTAACATAACGCCAAGTTGAGACCACACCATGACTGTTATTCGATGGAAAATTTATTCATAAAGTAAAAGTTTAAGTATCCTATTTTACCCTGGACAGTCTTTCCTCCCGTGGCTTTTCATTCATGTCTTTGACCGGATAGAGCAGGGGTTCTCAACCTTCTTGGCCCATGCACCCCTTTCACCATTTGCAATGATGTCATTCACCCCCCCCCCTTCCCATCTTTTCCAAATTTGTCTGTCTCAAAAAGTGTACTGTATATAATATGCAAATATTACTAAAAATCCTTTTATTTTCTTTTTTTCAAACTGAAATATACATTTACAGCTTTACATGGATTACTTTTACAATGGAATATTACAAATTATATGCAAATTGAAAATATCGATGGATATATAAAACTTGAATGAAAGTAAAATAGTTTTTTTTTATTCATAAGAACTACTTAACAGGCCAAACTGAAGGTGATGCAACAAACAAAAAGTTCGATAGGGTAACAAGATATTATAAATCTGTAATTATTTTTATTCAGAAGATTACATTTCATCGGTTGACGAAACCTGTGATTGTTTTTTTTCTTAGCCAATTCTGGAATACGCGGATGAGTGTTTGAAAGGGCACAACGCAGGTAATTTTCTACCTCTAATCTATTGCGCTGCTTCGTTTTAATTTGTAACAGAGTTGAAAAGCCTCACTCGCAAAGATATGTCGGTACAAACGGAAGCAATAAACGGATAGCCATTTCTGCCACTTTTGGGTAGTAATCGCACATTAGAGTCCAAAATTCTGTTATTGATTTCTCATCGAACATATCTCTTACACCCGAATCACTTTTTAACTCCAAAAACTCATCTTGACAATCATCAGTAACTTTTTCAACTGGCAGTTTGAATGAATTTCTGACTAAATCCAACTCATCATCACTAAGTTCGTGAAAATATCGTCTGAATTCATTTTCCAGTGCTGTCAAATGCTACAAAATTTAATTTTTTGCAAATTGAGGAAGCACCTTGTCTTCACCACAAACATCAAGAATGGATGACAGTTTCTCAAACGTTGCTACATTTTCTGCATTTACCCTTTTCTTCTAATTTTCAGGCTTGCTCATGAAAGCTTCCAAGGCATCTACGAATTCTATAATGTCTGTATTCCTTCCATGCATCTGAAGATTCAGTTTATTCAGTTGCTCAATTATATCAACCAAATAGGCAAGACGCATGATCCATTCCTCATCACTCAGCCAGGCAGGAAATTCTGTTTTACCTTGTACTTCAAAAAAAAATTTGAGCTCATCTCTAAGTTCAAATACTCGCTCAGTTACATTTCCTCTTGAACGCCAACGAACATTTGTGTGAAAAAGAAGCGAATGATGGGTTGCATCCATATCAATACATAACTGCTTGAAAAGTCGTGAGTTTAGAGCCCCTCCTTTGACGAAATTTACAATTGTTTAATTGTTTGATCCAAAACCTTCTCTAGCGGAGCAGGAAGTGTTTTTGAGGCTAGTGTCTAACGATGGCTCATACAATGAATGCCTTCCACTTTTGGAGCTCGCTTTTTCACACAAACTTGGAATTCTGATTTTATCCCTAACATAGCTGGTGCTCCATCTGTACAACACCCACTGATATTATTCCACGAAAGATTTTCCGATTAAAAAAAAAGATGAAACCTTCTCCAAAATATCAGAGGCCTTGGTAGTTAGTTCAAGAGGAGAACAAAAGAGAACTCCTCTTTAAATGAACCTCAGTGAACATACCTTGCAAACACCATCAACTGGGAACATGATGCCACATCAGTTGATTCATCAAGTAGAATTGAAAATAAGCTAAATGCTAAAGACTTTATCTCCTGCACAACTTGATCCTTGATATTAGCTTCTCAGTTATTTATAGTCCAGGAGTTCCCAACCTTGGAGTTGCCAAGTAATTATCTTGGAACCTACTTAATTCCCTAGGCCTCTGTCTCTTCCTCAGTACCTTTTCCAATCCTAGGATTAACTTGGGTGGTCACTTGTACATTACTGTCTAATCCATTTTTCCTTTGCCAGCACATGATATAATCCCAGCCCACTTGACAGGCCAGATACGCCATAGCCTATAATTGCTTTCCTCGCCCATAAACTTACTTTGGTCACAATTCACCCCCTGAAAGCCCAAAATTCACCCCTGGGGGTGAATTTCACCCCCATTGAGAACCTCTGGGATAGAGAGAGGGTGGTGATTCCACTCCACTACACCTCACCCTCTCACCAATTCAGCTCACATTTCCCTTATTCAGTCACTAGACTGAAGCTCACCGAAAGAAGAAACGGATATCATCGAGGCACCCGTGAGACCATGCCCTACTCACCCAGTTTATTCTCTCTCTCTCTCTCTCTCTCTCTCTCTCTCTCTCTCTCTCTCTCTCTCTCTCAAAGTAATTGTTTCTGCGTATATACACTGTATATTGTGCATATATGCGCATGCTCCAGATTCCAGCTCGGTCGACTGGTAGGAGGTAAAATGGGATCGACCCATGGACCTTGCAAATGCAAACCAGTGCTCCACTGAAGTATGGGGCACACATATTTGTCATAAGCTATGAGGATTGATACTGTAATTGTTACTTTCATTTAATAACGTATAGGCCTATGCTAACATTTTATCAATGCATTAGTGGGTAGAATTTGCGGTTACAATTTGTCATTACATTGTACAAAATTTAAGTTAATTTTAGGTTTGTTTGAACGTATTTTTTCTTTTTTCATGTAAAATTTGTTCCGGGAAAACCACGTGAAAAGAAATATATCTGTAAACAATGTCTAAAACTTTTACTTAAAAGATTATTTTTTTTTTATTTTTAACGTGATAAGAGTGTATATTGGCATAATCAGCAAAGCTGTTTTAATCAGGGGCCACCCATACTAGGTTGGCTTGCCGTGAGTGATGAGACTAAAGTCTCCCACCATCGCCAATCCAGAGTGGGTAACGTGGTAATGAAAATGGCCAAACCAGAGACATGGATATGGTCATATTCGAGGCCTTTGTCCTGCAGTGGAAAAGCAACGGCTGGATTTGGTATATATATATATAATATATATATATATATATATATATATATATATATATATATATATATATATATATATATATATCACTGAAAGAGTGACAGTAAAGAAAATTTTATCGTTGTCAGGTCAAAATAAGGTGATGCATTTTTTCTTTACCGGGGAACTAAGAAACTTGTGGCCTTGAGTTTTTCTACTTGCCTTTTTTTTTTTCTTGCCCAGACCGAATGTCTGTGGAGATGTAAATTCAAGTGTGTATGAAATAGACAACTATAATTTATTCTCTCTCTCTCTCTCTCTCTCTCTCTCTCTCTCTCTCTCTCTCTCTCTCTCTCTCTCTCTCTCTCTCTGTGTAAAGAATCATATTTTTCACCATACGTAAATCCCTAAACCGAGGTATCGGGTGTAATATGAACACAAAATGAATTGGGTGGTTTTTTCACTTTAAAACCCAAGTATGATATCTTGAACCTATTCTTTGTGTTCTATTTAGCTCCCACAACATAAGAACTTCCTGGCTGTAGAATAAATTAGAGGAAGAAAGACAAGAACTGGGAAGGTCCCTTCAACCCCTGGAGAGAATATTATCGGGCTTACCAGGGGACCTGAGGAAAGGGTCGGGTTGTCATTACTCCAGACACGTAATGAAGGGTTTGGGGGTGGGGGACTGGGTGGAGTTGGAGTTGGTGTTCAAAATGTAAACAACGTTGCAGAGGAGTCATTCTTTCACGGTGGTAGTAATACTGTTTGTTACATTTCAATATATATATATATATATATATATATATATATATATATATATATATATATATATATATATATATATATATAT
>NC_090736.1:93799194-93821694 GCF_036898095.1 Palaemon carinicauda
GATGGAGCGGCCGTCCATCCGTCAAATTAGAAAAACGAGTTCCCAATATGACAACAAACGAAGGTATATCAATAGACATTACACACTGCATATATATATATATATATATATATATATATATATATATATATATATATATATATATATATATATATATATATATATATTTAATGTTATAACATATTACAACAAATAGATTTTAATATGCGATGCATCCGGGCATTTTCCTGTGATTATCCATCAATTTCTTACCAGAAGCCAGATCTTTCCTTCAAAATGGTAATGCCTTCATATATACCATATATATATATATATATATATATATATATATATATATATATATATATATATATATGTTTTTTCAAAAAGGCCCATAAAAGAAACACAGGAAATATGAATAAATCACACTATATTTCGGTCAATAAACATCGACCCTCTTCAGGATGTAAAGTAAAAATGAGGAGTACAGTGGAGAGTGACGGTTTATATATGAAAGCAAAAGGGTGTGTTCAATTGTTCAATAGTTGTTATAATTGCTGGAAGGATTAGCCAAATTTAATTACATCCAGGTGCGTGTTCTTATTGTTGAGCCGCTTGGAGGAAGTCTTGACCTCTGATGCATGTCTGGTGGTCGGTCTCTGTGGATTATCTTCTTAATGATAGGGTTGAGAAGAGTATTGTCCACTGTGTCATCTTTCCATTGGCCCCCAGATAAGTTCATTGTGTTTGATTGATTTATGATGGCTGATTCCAGGATTGTCCAGTTAATCTGGTGCCCTAAATCCCTAAGGTGAACGAAAATCCCCGAGTTTTCATAGCCATATCTAACAGATCTTTTGTGTTCGGATAGCGAACGGCCCGTTTGCCCAACGTACACTTTTTCACAATCCCCACATGGTACTTTATACACGCCGGATTCTATGTCTCTTTTATTTTGATAAACATTAATAAGGGCGCTTCCTATGGTCTTTGGATATGAAAAAACAAAGGGGTTCTCAGTTTTGATATGATTTGTTATATTTTTAATACCTTCTATATATGGGAGTTTTATCTTATTTTTAAAATCTCTTTGGTTAGTAACATCATGATCTTTATAATATATCGTGTTGGCTTTGTTGATGGCCTTTTCTATGACATACGTCGGGTAGAATAGCTGGGCGAGTTGTTTACGAATGATTTCAAATTCTTTATTTAGGTAGGCTGGGGAACAGATTCTCAAACCTCTAAGAAATAGATTGTAAGCTACTCCAATTTTTACAGAAATATCGTGATAACTAAAGAAATGAATGTAGGAAATAGAGAAAGTTGGTTTTCTATACACAGTGAAATTATACCCAGTCGATTCCCTTATAATTAGTATGTCCAAAAAAGCTAATTTTCCATCTTTTTCCCATTCAGTTTTAAATTTTATGCTAGGGACTAGGGAATTTAGATTATTGAAAAATATATAGAAATCTCCCCAGCTATCATCCCAATATGTGAAAATGTCATCAACATAGCGTTGCCAAACCATGTTCGTAGGTTTAATTGTTGTTAAAATTTCTGTTTCAAAGTATTCCATGTAGAGGTTAGCTAAAATTGTAGATAACGGGCTGCCCATACTACAACCAAATTTCTGTTTGTAAAAATTTCCATTGAAAGAGAAAACGTTATTTGACACGCTTAGTTTAATTAACTTAATTGTTTTTTCAATACCGAGGGGGAAGTGATCTTCATAAGGGATTAATTTTTCCCTCAAGAAACCTAGTACATCGTTGATCAGGACCTTTGTAAATAGGGATTCTACGTCAAGACTCAAGAGTTTTACATTGTTTACCGGGATATTTAATCTATTGAATTTCTGGATGAAGTCCTCTGCATGCTTAATATGAGCTGAAGAAAAGCTCCCTAGAAAGGGAGACAGCAAGTCTGCTAACCATTTTGATATATTATATATAAATGACCCTTTACATGAGACGATTGGGCGTAGGGAATACCGTCCTTGTGAGTTTTTGGGAGCCCGTAAAAATATGGCAATGAAGGGTTCATGACTTTGAATTTTTCTAAGACCTCGATGTCTTTTTTATTATTTCCAATTTTTCTTACGGATTTGAAAAACTCCTGAGCAATAGAGTTACGGGGGATCTTTTGTTAGCTTTTCATATGTAGTGTCATCGTTTAAGAGTTGTTGAACTTTGTTGACATACGTCTCTTTATCAAGAATGACTATTTTTCCGTCTTTATCCGATTTTGTGATGATGATATTATCGGTTTTGTTTAATGAAAAAATTGCATTATGAAACCTTCTGGGAAGCGGATTTTTACTGTTACTTTGTTCTAATGCATTTAACAAGATTCCTTTTAGGCAAGTTTCATCTTTTTCAAAATTGTTTTTAGAGAAATGTTTATCGAAGGCCACCACATAATCAAAATGACTTTCCCCTCCGGGTTTCATAGCAAAAGAGATACCTAGATCCAGAGCTGTTTGCTCATTAACTGTGAGCAGACGGTTCGATAAATTCAAAACGTTATTTTCCAATCCTGGATGTAATTAAATTTGGCTAATCCTTCCAGCAATTATAACAGCTATTGAACAATTGAACACACCCTTTTGCTTTCATATATAAACCGTCACTCTCCACTGTACTCCTCATTTTTACTTTACATCCTGAAGAGGGTCGATGTTTATTGACCGAAATATAGTGTGATTTATTCATATTTCCTGTGTTTCTTTTATGGACCTTTTTGAAAAAACATGTTAAACTGTTCGATTACAGTTATAATATATATATATATATATATATATATATATATATATATATATATATATATATTTATATATATATATAAAACTAGTGTACACGACCCGTCAAAATGACGGCTAAATATTTAGATAGATACGCACGCATACACAGCCCCCTGTCACTTGGGTTTGACTACTCCCTCGCCCTCCTATCCTAGCGACTGGAAGAGACCGAGTAGTTGTATGTTTGGCAATGCTGCTGAGCGTAACTGAAAAGTAAATATATATATATATATATATATATATATATATATATATATGTGTGTGTGTGTGTGTGTGTGTATAGTTATATGTCTGACAATGTCGCTGAGCGTAACTGGAAAGTATATATATATATATATATATATATAATATATATATATATATATATATAGAGAGAGAGAGAGAGAGAGAGAGAGAGAGAGAGAGAGAGAGAGAGAGAGAGAGAGAGAGAGAGAGAGAGAAGTGTGTGTGCTCGCTCGCAGGGAAAAGTTGAATGGGTTCAGGTGAGAAGGGTGTGGGTGATCTCCGCCTCTATTTGGGAGAGCGGGAGAGAAAGGAAGAGTGATTTCTCTGGGTGAAGGCTAAGCAAGGCAGGGCACTCACCTTCTTCTTTTCTCTCTCTCTCTCTCTCTCTCTCTCTCTCTCTCTCTCCTCTCTCTCTCTCTCTCTCTCTCTCTCTCTCTCTCCTCGTCTTGAGGTTATTTATATTTTTTCTGTCTAAAAGTTTTTCAGTTGTAACAGTTACCTCTGCTGATTATATTCAAGTTTTCAGTAGATATAAATAGAGAGATAACCACGATGACATATTTTATTTAATTTTGCGACCTTATACAAAATCAGACAGAAACTATGATAATAAGTAATAGTAGTAAAAAACTATGAAACTTGTGATTATATCTACTTTAGCTAACAATACCAATCATTATGATGATTCATTTAGCATACACTGATAGAGATTTTGTTTTATTAATCACAAGAAGTTAGGCATTAAAGGTCAAGGTTATTATATTAGTTTATGTAAGGAAAATGACTGTGGTAAAAGCGTCATCCTGAGATGATATTTGCCCAGTGGCTA
Source organism: Palaemon carinicauda (assembly GCF_036898095.1). Taxonomy (NCBI): domain Eukaryota; kingdom Metazoa; phylum Arthropoda; class Malacostraca; order Decapoda; family Palaemonidae; genus Palaemon; species Palaemon carinicauda. Next base: position 93,803,034 of record NC_090736.1, read on the forward strand.
GAAATTTATCAATAGGAAATTCAGTTGATAGCCTAAGCAGGTAAAGGAAAATTAGAAATTCATTCATGTTTATATACATATATATATATATATATATATATATATATATACATATATATATATATATATATATATATATATATATATATATATATATATAAATATATAGTCACGCTCAGTATAAATACTAGGTCTCTCCCCGTCCCTCGGGTAGGGGAGATGGGTTATAGCCTTTTAAGAAAAGGGGGTAGGGGTGGGAAGGGATGCACGTATGTGCATATGTATTTAACTATTTAACTGTCATTTTTGATGGGTCGCATACATTAGTGTGTGTATATGTATATATACAGTATATATATACTGTATATGTATGTGTGTGTGTGTGTTAGTGTTTGTATGTATACCATTTTAGTATTTAGCAGTTCCTCATTAACAACTTGATTCAGACATTAAAAACAGTACTGTGGGTAGTAACGTATCCGTGCTCTAAACCTCTGTATCAGTAACTGTTTCATATACACTTACACAGAAGGTTCATCTTTGGAGAGAGAGAGAGAGAGAGAGAGAGAGAGAGAGAGAGAGAGAGAGAGAGAGAGAGAGAGTTTTAGGCCTAATTGATTGAAAGGAATAGTCTGGTGTATCTGTTATTAGTTTAAAAAGAAGTTGATTAATAATATAAAGAAATTATCGTTAACCGATAAAAGCGTAAATGTTTAGGAAAAGGTCTTGCTGATAAAGTCTTGGAATGTAAGTATAGATTTTTATGGAGGCTTTGTTTATGATTCTTTGCTTAATCACTGTAAGGATTATTTTTAGAAATAATCTAAAATATAATATTAACGATGGTGATTGCCATTGAAAAGGTGGTTTTAATAGAATTGTTCGTATTGTTATGATGATACGGTATATCTTAGCTAGGCCTATATCATATACTTACAGTTTTTTTTCAAATTAAGGAGTCGATTTCAAAACACGTTCTTCAGTTGGCAATATTCCTTTTCGCGTGTAGGAGTCCAATTGTAGTAGACATCTACCTTATTGATCATTTTATCCAATTATGAAACCGATTCGGAAAACCTGTTATTTTGGGAGCCGTAAATTATATTGAATAAATTTGTTCCCTCACAACCAGCCAATTTTAGTGGTCCTCTCACTCGGTAGCCACCTGATGGTGTAAAGTCGACCATAGATAGATCTTGGTGTAGAGTGTAGACTCTGTGAAAAACGAAATAAGGACTCATGTTCTTCGCAGTATCCTGCAGGGGATAAACACCTCAAATATTAAAGATTTATTCCCCATCATGAACCTTAGAATTCCTGTTCTTAACTGAGAATCATCTATCGTTAGCACGAAATATGAGAGACGACATCCTTATTTGTGCTGTTTCTCCTAATGTACCGGAAATGAATTGATTTCAGATTGGTCTGTGGATTCGCTTGGAATCGCAACAGGATTAGGGTGTCCCACAGGAAGTGTTGCCACAAGGAAGGGAATATACCAGAGACAAGGCGGTTATTATTGTGGGAAAGAAGGTAATTAAGGTAATGGCAGAGGTGACTGACTGGTTTCAGCAAGAATACTAATTCAGGAGGCAATGGCTAATTGGAAAACTTCCTTTTAATCATTTTTTTTATCAAGTTTCATCACATTCTTCTTTTTAGCTGCTACTGTTTTCTTCTGGTCAGTGTAGCCGTTGATACAAAAATTATACATATTTCCATTTCTTTTAATTTCTTTGTTAAAATATCAATTTATATATTTAAGTTACACACATACCTTATGACTATATATATATATATATATATATATATATATATATATATATACATACATATATATATATATATATATATATATATATATATATATATATATTTATATAGTCTTATCATAGTTAAGTGTATTCTTTTATTAGAAGGAATCAGAATCAACTGTTAAACCTAGAAAAAGATTTTATCTACTTTATTGTCGAAATAATGAAATACCCATTTTATATATATATATATATATATATATATATATATATATATATATATATATATATATATATATATATATATATTACGTTTGTGAGAGAGGAGGCGTAACAGCATTGTATTATATCGACCTGTGACAGTATTGTTGATTAGGTGTATGTATATTCTGCACCGTATTCTGTTTTGGTACCATGTTGCTCTGCCATCTTCGTCGCCTCTACAGGATTTTTAATTTCCTCCTCTCTGATTCTGTGTCGTGGCAGAGTCGTGGATGCTGACGCTTTGAAGTTACTGATTAATTCAAATGTTTGTTTTTGCTGTAGTTTCTTTGGTGTATATTTGATTTATATTTGTTTATTGTTTATTTCTTTTGATCCAATAAAAAAATTTTCTCACTGGGTTTACCATGAATTATTAGTATGGGTCTCTCTCTCTCTCTCTCTCTCTCTCTCTCTCTCTCTCTCTCTCTCTCTCTCTCTCTCTCTTACTATGTTGATAACTCAGCTGCCATTGAAGAAATTCAAAGACCATATCTAAATCATTAACAAATGTCTACTTAAAATACATATATCGTATTGATGTCTATTTTTTTATGGTCATCTGAAAGTAATACAGTAGTAGTATGTTGAAATTTTGCGGAGCTAAATTTTAGCTCAAAGTAGAATGAAAATATTTAAGAATACATTATTATTATTATTATTATTATTATTATTATTATTATTATTATTATAACAGAAAAAAGTCGAAATGCCAACGATTGACTTTTGTATTGTATTTCATTAAAGAGAAACAATGCAAGAACCTAGCAATACGTAAATGAATAGAAAATGGAAACTTTATCGTAACGTTTTGAGGGCAAATGCATCAGTAACAGAATGAGGAAGTCATGTTAGTGCATTCTAAACTTATCTTCCATTCCTGTCAGGGTCTTCCCACTTGGCTGTCCAACTTCTTTACCTTTACCTGACATAAATTTTCACTCTCGTGCAAGACTAAAATTTCCAGATGAGTCCCTACATGTCTCGACATGTAATCGGCTGGTTTCGTTAAAGTAATTAAATTGTTATTTTTTAACATAAAGTATTTTACCTTTGACGACAATTATTGTTTTCGGTCTGTAGCAGGTCATTTTGGGATGGGACTGCCTGCCTCACCGTGCTTGTAATCCACCACATTCCAGTAAATAATGGTAGGCCTACATGTTCACAGCTTTAGGTCAAAAGAGGCATTATGGAATGTATCATAACGTACTTGAGGTATTGGTATCATACTATTAGCATATCTGTCGATATGGCGAAATGACAGTAGCAAGGGATTCATTCTTTTATGGATACTATGTCGGGGTCTAGATTGTGGAAATCATTATGAAATCAGTTAATAAACACATTTTGATATAAAGGGTATCGAACATGGATTATGACGTCTGCAAAGAAGCTTTTGTGGACCATTTTCATATTCTATCGGCTGCAAATCTCGTCAGAGGGAAGGGGATTGGAGGTGACAGGGGTAAGGGAATTAGGGGTTGTGTACGGGTAGTAGGGTAGATCGCGTGCTCTCATGCACGGTCTCGCGTGCTTAATAATAGATGGACTCTGGGAACTTCTAGCTCGTTTGCCATTTCGTCCCATATTTTCTTTGTCCTGAGATGTTGCTTGCCTGCTTCTGCACGGCGTCTAATGCTGTTAATACGGCTGCGTAGTGCAGTTGTATTTTTGTTGCCCATTATTATTATTATTATTATTATTATTATTATTAGTTGAGCTACAACCTTAGGCAGAAAAGCATGATGATATAAGCTCAAGGGTTTCAACAAGGAAAAACAGCCCAGTAAGGAAAGGAAGCAAGAAATAAAGTTCAAGAGAAGTAATGAACATTTCAAATAAAATATTTTAAGAACAGTAACAACATTTGAATAGATCTTTCATACATAAACTATGAAAAGTGACTTATGTCAGCCTGTTCAACTTATAAACATTCGATGCAAGCTTGAACTTCTGAAGTTCCACCGGTACTAGCGCATGCTAATAAAAGGTGCTATTTTCAACTTTCGTTGTGTTAAATGGGGTTTGTAAGTATTAAGGGTATGTTTTAAGGAATTCTCTGTTTCCATTGATATATTGCATTTTGTGCCAGATTCTTTCATTGAAATTGTACTTGTTTTGGAATGTTTAGGGTCGTTTGAAAGATATACAGAATATTAAGGGGAAATCAGTCTTTTTATACATCTGATACAAACTGATTAGATTCCATCTTCATGAGAAGGTATTGAAAGAAAATATTAGATGCTAGTGTACGTGACCCATCAGTAATGACGGCTAAATATTTACATAGATAAACACACAGATTCAACCTTTCCCCCCACCCTTGAGGGATGGGGAGAGAACAAGTATTCATGGGTGCGCTTGGCTATGCCGCTCAGCTGGACAGGATATATATATATATATATATATATATATATATATATATATATATATATGTATGTATGTATGTATATATATATATACATATATATGTATATATATGTATGTATATATATATATATATATATATATATATATATATATATATATAAGTATATATATATATATATATATATATATAGTATATATATATATATATATATATATATATATATATATATATATATATATATATACATACTGTACACAGTACACATTTCTCTTTATTATATAAACGAGATTGGGTCCCAAGTGGCGTATAAATTTACTGCACAGAACAGTTGCAGCTTTGATAATGAGAAAAGACCAACATATTTGTTTATCATGACTTATTTCAAATAACATTTTGGTCATAATGAAACATAAGTGATATGTGATTGTGTTTTTAATCCCAGTCTGTTGTATGAGAGCTTGAGGGTTATTATTGCACACGAGGTGTTTGCAACATATGCTGTCTAATACACTTCTCACAAGGGAGTAAGGCCATCAGCCCACCTGAACCTCCTTGACCTGACACGGTGTACTGTAGCCATTACTTGGGATCCTTGTAGCGTTCCTTCGGCCCGTATATGGACTTGCTTTATATCCTTATACTTTATCTCCGTTCCCGCTTCCTTTGTTCCTTATTGCTGGCCAAGTTGGCCAGGGCACCAGCCACCCGTTGAGATACTACACCTAGAGAATTATAGGGTCCTTTAACTGGCCAGATAGTACTACATTGGATCCCTCTCTCTGGTTACGGCTCATTTTTTGTTTGCCTACACATACACCAAATAGTCTGGCCTATTCTTTACAGATTTTCCTCTGTCCTCATACACCTGACAACACTGAGATTACCAAAAAATTCTTCTTTGCTTAAGGGGTTAACCCCTGTAATGTAATTTTTCTGCGGCTACTCTCCTCTTGGTAAGGGTAGAAGAGACTCTTTAGCTATGGTAAGGAGCTCCTCTAGAAGGAGACTCCAAAATCAAACCTTTGTTTTCTAGTCCTTGGTAGTGCCATAGCCTCTGTACCATGGTCTTTCGCTGTCTTCGGTTAGAGTTCTCATGCTTGAGGGTACACTCGGACACGCTATTCTATTTTATTTCTCTTTCTCTTGTTTTTATGTATTTATTTATAGTTTATATATGATAGATCCAGTTTAATGTTATTAATGATTTTAGAATATTTTCTTGTGATTGTTATTGCTTCTCATGTAGTTTATTTATTTCCTGGTTTTCTTTCCTCAATTGGCTATTTTTCCCTGTTGGAGCCCTTGGGCTTATAGCATCATGCTTTTCCAACTTCGGTTATAGTTTAGCTAGTAATAATGATAATAATAATAATAATAATAATAAAGCCTCACAGGCCCCAGTTATATAATTAAAATTGCATATATCCGATCCTCTTGACACCAACAGCTCAGTTTATCTGTCACAGCCCCCTATTGGCAGCGTCTGAAGAATATAAAAGAGGTCATCCAATTCTCCTCTAACGCGTCTTTTATATCCCATTACTATACAATGCATTACATATTTACTGTATATTTCAACTTGCTTTTTTGTAACTCGGCTTTTGATATGTCAGCTGCACTGTTTATTGAACGCTACTTAAGATATATTATTATTATTATTATTATTATTATTATTATTATTAGCTAAGCTACAATCCTAGTTGAAAAACAGGATTCTATAAGCCCAAGGGTTCCAACAGGGATAAATAACCCAGTGAAGAAAGGAAATAAGAAAATAAATAAACTACAAGATAAGTAATGAACAGTTAAAATAAAACATTTCAAGGACAGAAACAAAATTAAATTAGATCTTACATAAACTATGAAAAGAGACTTGACTTATGTCCGCCTGTTCAACATGAAGAAGGCGAATCACCTGGTGACAATACTTGTTAAGTACGGGTATGGCCGGTGAAGGGAGAACTTGACATAAAAACGTACATTAGAGAGAGAGAGAGAGAGAGAGAGAGAGAGAGAGAGAGAGAGAGAGAGAGAGGGGGGGGTTTGCCAATTCCCATGGTCTGTTGATTAGAAACAAGACGAGCAAATTGACTCGTGTCACGAGCTCAAACACATTGTTCGTGAAAGACCAACAACAGGTTTGAAAAGTGGCCTTGTCCAAACATGGTGTATACAAAGAGGAGGACTCCTCCCCCACCTTTTACGTCTCGATGTTAAAACACAGAAGCGTGCGGAAAAGTACTTATACACGAATATATATATATATATATATATATATATATATATATATATATATACATATATATATATATATAAATATATGCATCCATATGTATATATACATATATATACAGTATATATATATACATATATATATATATATATATATATATATATATATATATGAGTATATATATAAATATATATATAAATATATGCATCCATATGTATATATACATATATATACAGTATATATATATACACACACACACATATATATATATATATATATATATATATATGTATATATACATATGGATGCATATATTTATATGTATTTATATATATACTCATATATATATACTGTATATATATATATATATATATATATATATATATATATATATGTATGTATATATATAATTTATATACTGTATGTACTGTATTATATATGGATGAATATTTTTATATGCATTATTATTATTATTATTATTATTATTATTATTATTATTATTATTACTTGCTAAGCTACAACCCTAGTTGGAAAAGCAGGATGCTACAAGCCCAGGGGCTCCCACAGGAAAAATAGCCCAGTGAGGAAAGGAAAAGGAAAAAATGGGATATTTTAAGAACAGTAACAACATTGAAATAAATATTTATTTATGTATATGTATTTTATATATATTGCATATGTATATTTACACAAACACACACACATATATATGTATATATATGTATATAATAATAATAATAATAATAATAATAATAATAATAATCTACATACGATTTTTCTTTAGAAAGGTTTCTCCTAAAGGTATTTACTTTTCCTATTATTAACAGTTCTTAGTACTCAATTACACTTCACTACAATTGCAGCCTGCCGAAGTCACATACCTACCAGTTTCGTAGGGGACTAATCAGGGCGATACTGGCAGAATCAATCACAAGGGAGCACACCTAAAGTAACCACCAAGATCCCCAGAGTCTCATAGAACATAAGCCCCTTGATCATCCAAGGGACAGCTCTTGCGGCTTGCAGTGTCATCCTATAAATACTTGCTGAAGGACAAGAATATGATTTTGTAGCGTTACCAAATGTGAGGGGAAAAGGCGTGGTTGAAGGTTTAAAGTCCGATTATGAATGGCAGAGGTAAGGGGCAGTAACATTGCTCTGTCGAGCAGGGCAATGCCATACATACATATGATCAGTGCCCAATCCTCTTCTCCACCCAAACTAGGACCAAGGAGGGCTAAGCAAAGGCTGCTGATGACTCAGCAGATAGACCTATAGACTTCCCTAAACTCCCCATTCTTAGCTCACAAGGATGGTGAGATTGCAACGACCAAAGGAACTAACGAGTTTGAGGAGGGCTTGAACTCCAGTCTAGCAATCACCGGGACGTTACCATGTAGGCTACCATAAAGGGAATCTCCATTGTATAATAAGGAACAAGTATTTGGCTATATATATATATATATATATATATATATATATATATATATATATATATATATATATATATATATATATATATATATATATATATATATATATATATATTGTCTGACCTATCTACTCGGTCTATCTCCACCTTTCTTGTATTGGGAGAGTTAATGTGTGCGCGCATGTGTACATATCTTTCTAAGTACTTAGTCGTCATTTGTGATGGGCTGCGTACACTTGTATGCATATATATAAATATTTGTATATATATATATATATATATATATATATATATATATATATATATATATATATATAGATATAGATAGATAGATATATTATATGTGTGCTCGAAAGCTTATACTCATACATTTATGGTGCATATAATGTGCCTAGGCTAAATGTTGTACGTGCTTATCAAGGCTCTAGGGAGATTCTAAATAAAGAATCTGCTTGGTCATCGATCAAATATTTTTCTTTTTGTTTATTATCATTTTCTTAAGCCACGAGATTCCAAGTTAGATTTCCTGGTTATGATTTTATACTCACAAAATAAACTGCGTTTGACACTCCTGATTTTTTGCATCTCTGCGACAAATTTGCTCTTGCGCAGTGAGGGCTATGACATAAGCAGGGCAACACGCCTGGCACAGGAAGCACTGCTTGCATTCATTAAGTTTGAATGCTGAAATGAACCGGTGCTTGCTTCATTATTCGGTAATGAGAGAGAGAGAGAGAGAGAGAGAGAGAGAGAGAGAGAGAGAGAGAGAGAGAGTATAGTATAAATCTAGGTCAAGGTTGTCTTCGTTTAATTATGAGAGAGAGAGAGAGAGAGTATAGAATAAGTCTAGGTCAAGGTTGTCTTCGTTAATTATGACTCTCTCTCTCTCTCTCTCTCTCTCTCTCTCTCTCTCTCTCTCTCTCTCTCTCTCTCTCTCTCAAAGGGATTATCTGTTTTAAAGTAAGCATTTATATCCAAGTTATTATTATTATTATTATTATTATTATTATTATTATTACGTGTCCCTTCATCTTAAATCTACGGCATCATTCTCTTGTAAGTTGTTTGTGAAATATATTTAATTGCTATTCACTGTCGTAGTGTACCCAAGTTGAAACGAGTCTAGTTTGCCTGGCTCGCATTATTGGTTAACGGTATTACTGGGGTATTAAGTCATCATAATTAAGGCCCGTTACAATGGCAAGGTCTTTCATTGTACACACGAGCTGATTACTTGGAAGTATAGCTTGAATGTTTTTTCTTATGTAAGAGGAATTTGTTATTTTATGTTATCAGAATGTTTGGCTTTTTTTATTTACAAGTTTAGATTGGGCCCAAGATATTTTGCTTTTGCCTGTCTTAGACTTTGATAGTTTCAATAAGGTTTGTTTTATCTATTCTGATTGATACTTTAAAGGCTAGCATATTACAGAAGAATCTCTCTCTCTCTCTCTCTCTCTCTCTCTCTCTCTCTCTCTCTCTCTCTCTCTCTCAACATGAAATCTGCGTTGAGTGTGGTCAGTAGCAAGTTTCTTTAGTTATATGGTGAGAAATATCTTCTGTTGAGAGTTGATGGTAAGTAATTTCATTGACTGAAATTTTAATGAAAAAGCTGGTTGATCTCTAAACACAAGTGACTCCATGTGACCTTATTTAGTACGGATGATTTAAGAGCAAGATAAAAAATAAAGAATCCATAAACCACTTTCCAAGAGATATCTGGGCGTATCGTTAAAATTTTTTCCATTTGAGATCGTTCTGCGTTTTGGTCGGCATATTTTCACATCTTTTATGCAAAGTGTAGTATTGGATTTCAGTCCTGTAATTCAATTCAATCGGTGGGATATGATAGACCCTTTTTTTTTTCTTTACGAAGAACGACTCCACTTTCAGATCACTTAGTTATCTGTCATAGATTATCCCAATCTTATCATGCATAAGGCAAGCTTATTTACTTGGAGTTCCACCAACAGCAAACAGCACTTACTGTATAGGCTATCTCGTCTCCTTTGACCGCTGTTCGATGTTCGTTTATACCTTCACGCGTGTGTCAGCATATCAGCATTTTAGTGTTGATCGAATCTTGACTTGGATAGCCCCGTGATTGGGGATATATATATATATATATATATATATTTTTATAGCCCAGTAAAGCACCGACGTTATTTTGGAGCCAAGTCTTTAAGCGCTAGGCCTAAAGATTTTACTGGCGGCTGGATGTTTTGCGTAACCATTACCGTAAAAGTGCTCCCGAGGTCGGAACTTTTATCTCTTCTTTATTTAGGTTAGGCCTACAGGCCTTACCTCCTCCATCCCCCCTTCCCCCATTCGCTAATCTGATGAGGCCCTCCCCCCCCCTCTCCAGGTGAGTTAGATTAAGGACTTCCTCTTCCTTTGATTTGAATACTGGAGGTCGCTCACTCATCATGTGTCATGAGTCTCTTTGTCCCTTTGAGTCTGATATTTTTTTTAGTTAGTAAAAGTGGGTGGATTTTTATGGGAAAGTTTTCTCTTATTTTATTTCATTTTCTTTGACTTTATTTGTGTTTTCCTCTATTGTACATTAGGTTTTTTCTCAATTTCTTCCAAACTCGACTACTGTGTTCATAATAATAATAATAATAATAATAATAATAATAATAATAATAATTTTCTGTCTCTGTAAGCCAAATCTTAAGGTTCATGTGGTGGGTTCATTTCTGATATTTTATAATTTTTATTACTATGGATGTTACTCGTTTAGATAATCAGTTTTAGTTTTTTTAGTGTTTTACACTGATTTTTTTTTTTCATGGAAATGGGCAATTTTATTTTGATTTGAAGAAAAACCGTGGAATATCATGATTTACAGTGGAATTTATATTTATGATTTATTTATTTATTTTTTTTTTTTTTGTATTCCACCCTTTTATTGTTATTGTTGTTGTTATCCTTCTGTCATGTATTCTACAAGGAATACTGTTGGCTTTCATATGTTGTTTCAGTTTATGACATTAAATTTTTTTCCTTCACTTTTGAATATCTTCGAACATATACAATATGTACTCTTTATGACAAGGATTTCCAGAGGATTTGGATATGATGGGGTGGTTAGAAATGCTACAATGATTACGTAAAATCGTTTTTAACGAATCGATGAATCTACTTATCCTCATCATCATCATTATCATATCCCTATTTACTTTCTCGGGCCCTTCTCTCGGCCAGAATTTTGTGCCATAACTGTTAATAGATGCACACGTCTTTCATTTTTTTAAAAATCTTATATATAAGTCTTTATGACGTACAACCTAATCTTAAATCAATAATCCCCTGACCTTGTTCCATAGTCATCCATCTGCCTCTAGTCAAACAGTCTGTGGTATATTGTTCCTGTAGGTTTTAAGCTGATTTAAAAATAGGAAAGCTTCTATATATATATATTATTGTTTGGACATTAGCGGTCTCCTCCTTCTCCTTCTCCTTACGAAACCTGTTCTTCCTACGCCAACTTTTGGAAGACCTTTGCTCCACCCATACGCAACGCTCCTTCAAGGCTTGCTTTTAGGCTCGGGAGCCAAAACGTGTTGACATATTCGTCGTCTCAAGGATTTTCTCTTATCTTTTATTAGTTATTTTTTGCCATAGGCTTTGCTATGCCAGCCAATTATATATGAAGGGGTATTGCATTCAGTACGATTTCTGCTGTGTACTGTACATATTACTAAAATGTTTGTGCAGCCTTCCTTGTCCTGTAGCTGTTCTGTACTCACTTTCTAGCCTTCTACTTTAACATCATATTCTCTTTGTTTCGTCAGCTCCTTACTTTTACCTCCTAAGGTCAACTGATGGCTTCCCGTTAATTGTACCTTTATGTCAATCCTCTCTCCCTATGCTCACATAACGGAGACCTATGTTCGATTCCCGAGCCGGATGAAGAAAGGACTACCTTTTTTGGCCCTTCCTGTGAATTCATATCAGGTCGTTATTCGTTTTTTTTTTTTTCGTTGAGGCGTGCCCGTTTCTGTTTAAGGTACAGAAATAAACTTTTCAATTGTTTTCCGTCTAAATGTAGATAAATATTTAGACGGAGAATATTTTGAATAGGTCATTAATTCTCTTGTAGTGTATTTATTTCATTTTCCCTATTGGAGCCATTGGGCTTATAGCATGCTGATTTTCCAACTAGGGTTGTAGCTAAGTTAATAATAATAATAATAATAATAATAATAATAATAATAATAATAATAATAATAATAATAATAATAATAATAATAATAATAATAATAATAATAAACCGGGAAAGCGTGTACGTGGTAATCCTACCCGGAATAGGAGAGATTAATTTGGCGGTTTTGTGCGTTTTCAGTTAATTTATCAGGGCTTGTTTCCTATATAATACACACACACACACACACACACACACACACACACACATATATATATATATATATATATATATATATATATATATATATATATATATATATATTGTTGGGCGAAAATCGGCAAATCATTCGTACTTTCAAGCACGTTACCTACATGTGATCATGTGTGGCCACGGAGTCTCATTTTTCAAAATCCCAGTCCATTTTACACGGTCCATAATGACAGGTCGAAATTAGCGTGGGCTCTACTGTGGTGTCACTAAATTGATTCACGGGAAATACTCTCGCTTCTCCTATGTAGCTTAACAGATAGGGCGTTAATTAAAGGTCTTTATAAATCATTCACCCAGAACATCTTTGGGTAAATTTTTGCAAGTTATAGTTGCAACAGGGTTACTTATATATATATTATGAATTTTAAAGGAGTTATTATTCAGATGTACTTTAACCCCAGATAGTTGAAATTATGATGTGTTAAATATCTTAGTATTGTAAGTTCCATTGTTATAAATATAGATCGCTGTTCCTAATGCATCAGCAGAAGGGACTGCACGAGATGATGTTTGAGGCCAGAAGAACCTCTATACAATGCCCACAATACAGTACTGTAAACATAATAGCTAACTGTCATCGCTAGATCGGTCCCCGAGTTACCCGATGTAACTCTGAACTGTCAATATTCCCCGATAAGCTGGTTAATGTCCCCAAAACGAAGTCGTTTAACGGCGGAGGGACCGAGTGTTGCTCCATGTCCTGTCTCCGAGAAAGTAAAAGGGAGAGAAGGAGGAAGAGAAAGATACAGGTTTCTAGATAGTTATGGACGCCCATCGACACGTGGGCGATTGTTGTTTTATTAGTTAATATCACTTTGGGGTTTTTATGCTTTTTGTAAGACTATTTTTCTTTGAGGTTGAGGAATTAAGATTACCTTATTTCACATGGAATTGATGCTAAAATTATATATATATATATATATATATATATATATATATATATATATATATATATATATATATATATATATATATAGATATATACCCTGTATATATTATTATTATTATTATTATTATTATTACTAGCTAAGCTACAACCATAGTTGGAAAAGCAAGATACTATAAACCCAAGCGCTCCAACAGGAAAAAATAGCCCAGTGAGGAAAGGAAATAAGGAAATAAATAAACGATATAAGAAGTAATGAAAAATTAAAATAAGATATTTTAAAAACATTAACATTAAAATAGATATTTGATATATAAACTATAAAAGGACTTATGTAAGCTTGTTCAACATAAAAACATTTGCTGCGAGTTTGAACTTTTGAAGTTCCACTGATTCAACTACCCGATTAGGAAAATCTTTCCACAACTTTGACACAGTTGGTATAAAACTTCATGCAACATGCATAATGAACTAATTAAACGACGGTGCCAGAGATTAATATCTAGATCAGGAATAAGAAATTTAGTAGACCGTATATATATATATATATATATATATATATATATATATATATATATATATATATATATATATATATATATATCACAAGCACACGTGATTTCAATCAATGTAAATATCACCCACGAATGGCATTTAATACCGAATTCTATCTTGGGAATATATATCCACTTGGATATATATATATATATACATATATATATATATATATATATATATATATATATATATATATATATATATATATATATATATATATCAAACTGTGTTTCTTTATAGTCTGTGGCTTCATAGAAAATACAAAACTTAAGCCACTCACGCAATCATACATGAACTGTTGTATACGGAATTTACTCCTTGTACAGAGCTTTTAACCAAAATAATCGGCCTCATTTACGGAATACTGCTTAACATTTATTTTTGTTCATAAAAAATTGTTTTTATGATCATTAGTATAACTAAGAAATAGATTAGTTAAGAATTCGAAGTTGAGGAACATGTTGACGCAGTATCACTTTTACAGTATCACTAGGAAATCAACATTGGAAACAATTGTGAATTTTTGGCTGGCAACTCAATAGACCCTGGTTCGATTCCCAACCAGAGAATGAATATGATAGGGGATTTGCCTTAAAATGCAATATGCCACTGTTTACCAGAGCATTGAGTTATGTATATTCAGGGAGCCAACAGACTGCATCTCCTTAAAAAAAATGGTTGGACCTAGCAGTAAATTATATACATTTCTTATGTTATTTTTTAATTAAAGATATCAAATGGACATATGAAATGGCCAGGAACACACTTTAAAAATGTGCAATTTGCTAGTCGTGGGGAAAAAATGGTGCACGGCTGAGACATTCGTAAATCACCATTTTTACCGACGTCTGTGTCGTCAAACGCATTTTAGAATAACAAAACAATAAGAAAAAATATATAACAGTATATAATTGTAAATTGTTTCTACATTAAACATTTAAGAATGCGACAGATTGCGTGGTAATGACAAATGAAAACAGAAACGCTACTCCTTAAAATGGACAATGCAACTACTTTTTTTTTTTGTTAGAAGAGACCCTATGGCAGTTTTTAGAGAACTTTGGGAACTCTGAAGCCAATTACAGGCCCAGAATTCTGTGTGAAAAAAAAGACAAACGTTTAAAGAAGAATGCCAACTTTGCATAATTTTCATTCATTTGCCAACTAAGCTATACCTTATACCATGAATAACAGTTACAAATTAAAATACAAAAGGCTGGCATTCATAAGATAATAAAGAACATTTGAATTATAAAGCACATTAAAGCATGAAATTATCATAAATATCATAGGTTTTCCCATTCAGCTTACTGATTTCAGCATTCACTTCTTTACGCCTTTTAATTAGTCAATCAGCTTATGCAATAAAGTCTGCAATGACCTATGCAATTCAGACGTCAGCCTATTGGAAACGTCCCTTCCTGGTGATCTGCTGGACTGATGTTCGAGTCCCGTTCAAGCTCGATAGTTTCTTAGTGTCTGCAACCTCACCATCCTTCTGAGCTATGGATATGGGTTGGTTTGGGGGAGCCTATAGGTCTACCTGCTCAGCCATTGTCATACGTATGGTTAACCTCTAGGACATTGTCCTGTTAGGAAATTGTCTATCCCTTGCCTTTGCCATTCATGAGTGACCTTTAAACCAATCAGTCAGTCCAGTCGTAGTCAGCGATGACCTTCGACGTTTCTAAGCCGACGCATTGTATCCATCAATCAATGAAGGTCTCTGCATGTATTTCACATATCGACTCTCTCTCTCTCTCTCTCTCTCTCTCTCTCTCTCTCTCTCTCTCTCTCTCTCTCAGGTATTGGTAAATCGATGGTCCTTGTAAGGACGAGTGTCTCGGTAATTAATAAGAGGTTTGCGAGAGCTTTTTGTGCCGTTTGTGTTCACATTTTTTTTATATATGTAATCAGAGGTCATGTTTGTTTGCTAGTTATTTACCGGTCGGAGGTTTTAGTGTATGTTTGCTTCCATTTTTTGTTCTTTGTTTATAAGACATGATTTTATCTTGTGCTCTGTATTTACTTAGTTTTTTACGCGTTTAATTTTTTGCGATTACCTTTTTATTATTTTGCTGTTTGAAAATGTGTAGATGTATCTTTATTATTTTGATTATTATAATTATTATCATCTTGTAGAACTGTTTGCTGCATTCATTTGAATTAAGAACTTCGTGCTTTGTTCTAACATTTGTGAATTGTATTGTTTGGGGGTATTCATAAGGGTATAGTTTGATTTAATGTTTGCGTTTTATATTGAGATATAAGTTGCAACACTGAAGAAATCCAATGTAAACCAGCAGAGTTATAAGAGGGGGGGGGGGGTTGAAATCTCTCTCTCTCTCTCTCTCTCTCTCTCTCTCTCTCTCTCTCTGCGAAGAACATATGTGTAGTAAAACTCTGACAGCTTGTCATTTTCTCGATATTATAATAGTATACGTTATTTAAATAAGGCTAGCGATCATATTGATCCCGAGGCTTAGGCGATTTCCTTCTCATATTTAGATCAATGAATCTGATCCTCGTGCGAAATCTTCTGGAAATAGCGATCTTTAACTATTATGGTTGACCCCGTATGGTGGTAGTCCCATAGGTGTTGAGTGTATAGCGTCACTTCGACCTCTAACTGCCCCTACTTTTTTATTCTTCTAAAATCAATCTTTCTACTGCCGGCACCTTGACAATTAATGTCCTCCTTGGCCCCAGCGCAAGTCCTCATGGCCCATTATTTCCATCCTATTTTGGTTGATTTCTATTGTCTCTCTGTTATTCTGGGGTTAGAGTTCCTCTGCTTGCACTTATATTTTGCTTCTTCCTGTAAGTGACTGGGTTGCAAACCTAGACTTTGCGGGCCAGAACTGACGTTGAGAGCTGGTGATGAGACAAATACTCTTTTTTTTAACTGACTAGGTATAAAATTTGACCAAAACGATTCTCTGCAAAGGAAAGAATATGAGAACTGAGTTAAATACTAGAGACGCGTGCGAGGGAGGGTGCACCTAAGAATTGCCTTTACTAATAAATGAAAATGTATGTATGTATGTATGTGTGTATATATATATATATATATATATATATATATATATATATATATATATATATATATATATATATATATATACCATTTTCTGAGTGGGGATACCGTAACGTGGTAAAAGGGTTTCGTATCCCCATGATCAGAAAAGCTCTACTATTCAGGGCCACCCAATACTAGGTTGGATTGCTGTGAGCGATCAGACGAAAACCTCCCACCATCACACACCCGCACTGACTAGCAAGGTGACGAAAATTGGCCAAACCTGGACGTGAATTGACATGTCTGAGGCCTCTGTCCTGCAATGGAATAGAAACGGCTGCGTTTGTTGTTTTTGTTTATATAATATACATACACACACGTATATATACACAGTATATATATATATATATATATATATATATATATATATATATATATATATATATATATATATATATATTGCGGGTTGTTACTATTTTGTTCGTGTAGTTTTGAATTAGTGTAACGTAAGAAACGTATTTTTGTTCTGTTATTAGATATATTAATTACCATGTAAAAATTTTAGTTACCATTTCCTGCTACTGTATGTAAGGTTTAAATTCCTTCTCCTGGCCACTTCACTTTTTTTTTCCATTTGCGGCTGTTCTGTGGAATATTGCTATGATCTCACATTTCATAAGAATTTACGTTCTTCATAAATAATTCTATTGTATAATAAGCATTTTGCATTGTTATGTAAATCATATTTGTTTAACAACTACTCTCTAGAGCAGTGGTTCTTAATGTGGAATGTACGGCCTCGGGTTGATTTGATTTTTAAAGGGAGGGGTTTCAGAATGAGTTATTAACAACCCACAAATATTTAAATACTCGTACTCCATATATATATATATATATATATATATATATATATATATATATATATATATATATATATATATATATATATATATCTCGATGAATTTTTAAAAATTTATATTTACATTCTTTCAAAGAGACAGTCTTCGAATGAAAGTATCCTGATCCAAGCTTTGTCATTTCCCTCTGTGTTGGTCAACAACAACAACAGCAACAATAATAATAATAATGATAATAGTAAATATGATAACAACATAGATCACTTAACTAGTATGGACGGCTCCAACCGGACCTTCCTAGACTTATTCGACTGACGATTTATGAAGGTTGGAATGGTAAAGAGACCTGGTATTTGGTACCTCTGACCAACAAGTATACCCACCCACTCGGCATTGAAAGTGACGGGGTTTGAAGTATAGGGATATGGGCATCTTGATGGATGGGTCCTGCATTCCTCAACGAGAAGGTAGATAGTACGTTGCCCGAGGCACCAGCCACCTGTTAAGATACTAACGTTAGAGAGTTAGTGTCCTTTGTCTGGCCAGTTAGTACTTCATTGGATCCCTCTCTAGTTCCTTCGCCTACACTTACACCGAATAGCCTGGCCTATTGTTTACAAATTTCCCCCTTTCTTTATATACCTGACAACACTAAAATAACAGAAAAAAAAATATTCTTCATAAAAGGGGTCAATTCTGCACTTTAATTGTTCTGTAGCTACTTTTCACTTGGTAAGGATCATAGCCTCTGTTCCATGGTCTTCCACTGTCTTGGGTTCAAACTCTGTTGTTTAAGGGTACACTCAAACGCACTATTCAATGCCTCCTTATTTCCTTTCCTCACTGGGCTATTTTTGCTTTTTTGGG